>NW_015551075.1:24101-27625 GCF_001515605.1 Sinocyclocheilus anshuiensis | reverse complement strand
AAAGAATTTTTTTTTTTTTTTTTGTCAGAATCAGATTTATTGGTCAAATTGGTTGCACTTAGAAGAAATATATCTTCGGTGCTTAAAAGCAGCCTCTTCATTTATTGATTGGTTATGAATGTTTGTGCGAGCTGCATTATAATGCAGCCACTTAACTAAAGCTTAAAGTCAATGTTTCCTCACCCACTCGCAGATCCACCCGCAGCCGTGTCCGTCTCGAGCTCTTCGCCCTGGGCGGGGGAGAGTGGAAGCGCCCCGGTGCTCCGGAGACTTCAGCAGAACCGTGAGAAGAGAATCTCTCGCATAAAGGCTTCCGAGTCCATTATATGGGAAGAAAAGTGAGTTTTGAGGGTCTTTTAGTCTGACCTTCTGCACTTTTGAAAAACGCGATGCTGAACTAAGTATGACTTCAACACCTATTTCCTTCTGCCAGATGCCTCTTGGAATTTGTTTAAAGTAAATGTCACGAAGCTGAATAAAGCATTAACCCTGATAACCAAGCGATGAAAAAACCAAGGACCCATGCATTCAAAACTGAATTATGAAAGAAATAAAATACATTCTTTCTGCACATACTCAGTCTGTCTTTTCTTTGCACTCAGTCTGCTTTTGCTGTTGTGTTGGACGTTTGTGCTTTTGAGGCGTGAATTCTTCCATTAAAAGACTTGACTTTCTTGAATAGTTGACTTGCACAAGTATTTGGACCTTTGAACGGTTCTCTCATTTTGCTGAATTACAAATTCGACATTGACATTTTATAAGCTTTGAAACTCAAAATTATTTAACGTGACATTGCTCTGTATTCATAAAACCAGCATTGCACCCTGCTCGGGTTTTATTATGTGTCATTCTTGGTAAATTTGTTGTTCAGATTTGTATTGCAATGCTAATACAATACCAATCTCATTTGGACTGAGATCAAGGCTTCGACTCAGTGTAATCAAGTTCATCCTGTCGTTTTTGATCCACAACCTTGCTAATTTGACTCTATATTTGGGATTATTGATTTGGAGAAAGGCAAAATAAGTTGTCACCATTCTCCACATATGCTTTTACGTGTTTCACTTGTCTTGTGTCAATTTCCCGCAATAATAACTTTTAATCAAAACAGTAAAAATTGGCCTTCTCTAGCTACAAATACTTATGCAAGAAGAGTGTGTAAAGCTAATATATACTTAACATTAAAGGTCCCATATTGTCAAAACTGAAATTTCCTGGCTTTTTTCACGATGAGGTCTAGGGGCTATTTAACTACCATATAAGTTCCAAAACAGTCAGTCCACAGTAAAATGCACACAGCCTGCATAAAGTAGCTGTGATTTTTCACAAACCGTTGTGAGTTCCATAAAAAGTTGATGTCAGAACTACACAGTCACCACCCCGAGCACCGCCCACCGTCCCACTCTCCTTTTGCCAAACCCCCAGACAACATCGCAACCATGCCATTGCTGAGCAACAACAACATGGAAACATGTCGAAAAGTTTAACTTTAACCACGAAACCAGGTCGGCCGACCTGTAACGTTACACTCTCACTCAAAGGATGGACGATCTGACAGGATTGTTACTATGAGGTAGATCACATCTAATGTAAATGTATATACATTTAAATTTCAGCAGGAATCAAATTTCTAATTTGAGGCTGTATTACATCGATTCTGGCACCCAACATCACAACAAGATGATATTTTAAGCTCCTCATGTAGCCGAATCTGCGCTGGTTTGAATGGGCCACCTCCAGTTTCCTCTTTGTTTTGCTGCCTCCAGCTTGCGCTGTGACGTCGGCTGACCCTAGTTACCTGTGGTTGGCCTGGCCGTGTGTCACTCAGAAAACAACAGGCCAATCAGAAGAGAGGCTCATGAATATTAATTAGACAGGCCAAAATCGACCTGTTCTCAGCAGAGCTCCTGAGAGAGGAGCTGTGAAAATGGTTTTTGGTACTTATACCGCAAATATACATTCTTAAGGACATCAAGACTTAAAATAAAACTCCAGAAAGGTGTAAAATATGTGACCTTTAAAGAATTTAAGCTACCATGGCTACCATACCATTTAACATAAAATAATGTCTGTGTAAAGAGATTAGAGAACTACTCATTTTGGAAATGGAAACTGAAAAAAAAAAAGTATTATTAGGTAAGTATCAGAAAATATCAGGTGCGATTGTGTGTTATTCTTGATAAATCTGTTGTTCAGGTTTGTACTGCAATGTTAAAATAACACCAAATAATCTAATTTGGATTCAGAATAAGGCTTTGGCTCAATAGTCAAGTCCATCTTGTCATTTTTGACCAACAACCTTTTTAATTTGACCCTGTATTTGGGATTATTGATTTGGAACATGGCAAAATAAGTTGATGCTTTCACATGTTGTCACCTGCGATTATAACTGAGGAGTTTTTACCCAAAAAAATAGAAATTGGCCATCTCTTGCAACACTTATGGGGCAAATACTTATGCAAAACTGTGTAAAGCTGATCTTAACCTAAAAGACTTCAAGATACCATAGCCAGAAAATAGGCAATTTTTTTTTTTTTTTTTACATAAAATAATGTCTGTGTAAAAAGGTTAGTTCAGGTTAGACAGATGCACTGCAATGTTACAAAAATAAAAGATAATCTCATTTGGATTTAAATAAAGCCTTCGACTTAATGTAATCAAGTCCATCTTGTCTTTTTTTTTACCTACACCCTTGTAAATTTGACTTTGTGTTTGGGATTATTGATGTGGAAACTGTCAAAATACATTTTTGCCATTCTCCAGACATGCTTTCTTGCGCAATAATAATACTAATAACAGAGGAGTTTTAACCCAAAAAGTAAAAACTGGCCATCTCTTGCAAATACTTATGCAACAGTGTGTAAAGCTGATACTTAAAAGACTTTAAGCTACCATGGTTGGAAAATATGCTATTTTTTTTTTTTTTACATAAAACAATGTCTGGGAAAATATATTATTTTAGAGAACTGCTAATGTTTTAATGAAAACTGTAAAAAAAAAACAAAAAAAAAAACAGCCATATTAGGTAAGTCGCTGTATAAACTGTCAGTGTCAAAACCTTTTGGTGAGTTTATCCGTCCATCTGGAAACACCTGGAATGAAAAGGGCAGCCTTTTCTCCTAACACCTCCACACTCCTATTCTTTGATAAAAGCATTTTAAATGGAGTACAATTATTTTCCACTCTCGCTCACTTTTGCCTCTCTCCTTTTAAAACGCATTTCATTCTGTAAGGATCCCTCTGACCCAAGTGAGCTTTTCATCTAACAAACACTATAAGGAATTAATGTTTTCCCCCAGAAACTGAAAGGTGTCTGATTTAGGTGTGTGCACATCTGTGTGAGTGTGTTTGTGTGAGGCAGAAGGTGAAGAGACGTGTAGATGTGGATGTAATATGCATGACCAAAACAAAGAGCTGGTGGAAAAAATTCAAAATGTGTGAGGTCCTTGGAAAGTCCTCTGTCTGCCTGCCTGTCTATATACTACAATTGACTGAATTTGTTTCTCATGAAAAAATTACTATTT
>NW_015551075.1:21853-22151 GCF_001515605.1 Sinocyclocheilus anshuiensis | reverse complement strand
TTTATTTTATTTTATTTTATTTTATTTTATTTATTTTATTTTATGCAATGCAATGCAATGCACCTAATTGGTGCATTAGCAGACCTGGAACCTAGACAGACATTTTCTTATTTGATTAATATGAATAGAATCACTACATTATTATTTATTTTATTTTATATTTAATTTGATCATTTAATTTAATAAAAAATTTTTTTTATAATTGCACCTAATTGGTTCATAAAATGCCCGCAGTGAGCAGAGCTGGAATCTATGAAGACATATTTTATTATTATTATTATTATTATTATTATTAAAC
>NW_015551075.1:0-21407 GCF_001515605.1 Sinocyclocheilus anshuiensis | reverse complement strand
TATAAATCACCTAGTTGGTTGAGAAAATGTCCACAGACACTATCTAGACAGATTTGATTAATATTTGTAGAATCGCTACAGAATTCTCATACTTCCATTTGTGTTATTATTTCTCAGTTTTTTTTCACAGACGCAATACCGCCTCCAGCCTGAGTGGCGCTGTTTGTCAACAGACTCCCACTTCAGCTGCGAGCTACGTCTGAGGAAGCCGCAGAAGAAACTTTGACCGCTTCAGTTGTTAGCCTAGCAGCGGAGACACACATCTCCTTTATTGTTTACCAGTCCCGTATTTATTCGACTAGCCCTTTTAAAAAGATGTGGTTTATTTATTTACTCAGCTGGTTGTCGCTGGTGGTGCAGATATGTTTCGTTACTCTCGCTATCGGTGAGTTTTATGTCGCCGCTGTTAGCCGCTAACTCCCTTTTGCTGACGCGACCAAAGAAATCCCACAGCTCCTGTGCCTTATTGTCTGTAAAATATCTGTTTATTATTAATTAATAGTAGCCTATGGTAAAAAAATAACGTTGTAGAACAGATTAACAGTGGACTGAGCTAAAACAAAACACAGGTCACATCTATTTGCCTAAAATCATCATAATAATTAAGCTAATTGTGTTTCAGGCTTGCATTTGTTTTTCTATTTCACATTGTAGTGTTGCAGAATACAGGACTGTATCGATTACTAATCGCTCCACCCATTTATATGACATCCATTAGGGAAAAGTCACATCTCTGACAGGATTGCCTACTGCAAATGTATGATGGCTAACTTGACTCTTTTTACTTGCTAATTTTCAACTAAGTTAGTGTGGTTGGCACGTGCTGATTGTGGACATTGTCGTAAAAACCGTACAAATGTCTCTGTCCTCGTATGCAGATGTAATAAAAATGATGACTTAGAATTTGGCAACCTTACAAACCAGCAGTTATATCTGTATTTATACACCTGTGCTTACTCTGTGGATGGGTGGATAAACAGACAGAATCAGATAGATAGATATAATGCCTTACAAAAGTATTTTTAGTTTATTAATTATGCCTTGTAATGCACCTTATAATGCACTCTAGGATCCCATGAATAATTGTAACCGCAGTTACAACACATTATAATACTTGTCTATTCATTGATTCACTTTTAGAAGGTATAATGCAAATAGACAACCAATTTCAGATGTAACAAGGAATCTGCAAATATTATAATGCATTTTAATTTCAGTTACAGTTATTTATGAAAAGATATAATGTTTATTATTAATGCATTATGCGTAAAGGCTTTAAGTAAAGTGTTGTCTTATACAGTCTGTTTGTATAAGCTTGTAGTTTTTCTCAGTTTGCTATTTGTCTTCACAGCTGCAGGCCTGTATTACCTGGCAGAGTTAATAGAGGAGTACACAGTCGCCACCAGTCGCATTATAAAATATATGATTATGGTGAGTATTACCTTTGTAGTAACGTTTATTTTGACGTGTGTGTCATTACATTGGTGATGCTTGCATAGACTAATATTGGCGGAACTCCAGCCGTATCTGGTGACCAGAGTATCATACTGGACACAAATCCTTTTGAATCAAATTCATACTGTCTCCAGTGTAATTTGCCAGTGAGAATTGCATGCATTTGTCAATATCCATCAGTTACTTTAGTAGGCATCAGCACGATGTTTTCTCCAACAGTACTTCAGACAGTATCGCATGCTTTTTGTGATGTTAGGTTACATATGCTTCACGTCTCATCTAACTCGTACTCTCATCTCTCAGTTCTCCACAGCGGTGCTGGTGGGACTCTATCTGTTTGAGGGCTTCCCCACGCTCATGATCGGAGTGGGTCTCTTCACCAACCTTGTTTACTTCGGTCTGCTTCAGACGTTTCCATATATCATGCTGACCTCGCCAAACTTCATTCTGTCATGTGGTGTGTGATGAAGAGCATCTTAGGAGACATATTTTACTATGATCTCTGTGCTTGTGTTCTCCTCTCATCTGTGTCTTTGCTCTCTTTTGCAGCACTGGTTGTGTTAAACCACTATATGGCCTTCCAGTATTTTGCGGAGGAGTACTATCCTTTCTCTGAGGTTGGCTCTTTTTCATTTTAAAGACTTAAACCACAAAAATGCTGCTTAAAGGATGTCAGAGTTTACTGTGGGATGTTCAGACTAATGTGTGTGTGTTTTCAGGTTCTAGCGTACTTCACTGTATGTCTGTGGGTGATTCCATTCTCATTTTTCGTTTCTCTCTCTGCTGGGGAAAATGTTCTTCCATCCACTATGCAGCAGGGAGGTGAGTGACAATCTGACAATCAAAGCAAATTGTGTTTTCATACAGTCTATATGACCACACGGGTGTGTTAAACTATAACTTAAACTATATCCTTATCCTTAAACTTTCAGGGGTGATTGAAATACTGGTAAATTTGTAGAAGTCTGAAAATTTGTAGAAGTCTGTGTAAAAAGTAATGGGATTGAGTGAATTATCTCTGGATATGTTCAAAATGTTAAAAAGTGGGCAAAGTTAGCTTCAGTTAAAATTTTGTTTGGGTTTAAAAAGCGTAGATAACATAGTTTAATACATAGTGCATAATGTATAAAATAACATATTTAATTGCATTATTTAGTGCCATTTAGTATAATTGTAAGAAGTACATTTGAAATAAAAAAAAAAAAGTGCATTTTAACACTGAAAAAAATTGTCCAAAAATGTGCATTTTTATTGCACATTGTTTTTTTCAGTCTATTTCAATAATGATAAATAAAATAATAAAAATATAGATTTTATTAAAAATAAATTTGTTTTTATTTTGTAATTCTTACCTTCAGAAAATATTCAGATATGCATTTTACTTGGAACACTTTAGATATGCATTTTACTTGGAATTAATACTTAATTAATACTAATTAAGTATTAATTAATTAAGTCTAATTACATAAAACTAATAAATAAATATAATAAAAATAATTTATTAAAAATATTTTTTTGTAATAAATGTGCCTTCAAAAATAATCAAATATTAATGTAACTTTGAGCATTGTTTCACAGCCTAATATAAATAAATAATCCAAAATAAAAATAAAAATTTTATTAAAAATAAATTAGCTTTTTTTTAATAATTTATATACCTTTAAAAATATTCAATATGCATTTTACTTTGAACATTGTCTGATTAAATAAAAATAATAAATACAATTATAAAAATAGATTTTATTAATATAAGTTTTTAAATAAAGCTTTTTTGGTAATTCACATACCTTCAAAAAATATTAAAATATGCATTTTTCAGTCTAATAAAAAAATAGTAATAATAATATTAAAAAGAAATGTTCTGTTGTAATTTACATGCCATCAAAAATATATGGGGTTCCATTACAATGTGCATATTATGATATTATCATCAGAATGTTACAAAATAATGTAATTAAAATTTTTACTGATCACCCACTTCCATCCAGACATTTATAACAGTGAAGTCTAAGTCCTATTTAACTCCTGTTCATTATTCCCTGTTCCTGTGTTTTTCTCAGACGATGTGGTGTCAAATTACTTCACTAAAGGCAAGCGGGGCAAGCGCTCGGGCATCCTGCTCATCTTCTCTTTCCTGAAGGAGGCCGTTTTGCCAAGCCGACAGAAGATGTACTGATGAAGCGGTTCATATGCGCATCGGACGGAGGGGTTTGGGAGGGTTTGTTCAGGCCACCGGCCCCTTTCAGTGGACAGCTTGTTTTTGTGGGAGAATCGATGATCATGAGATTGAATCTGTAGCCGAGGGAGAGGACCAGATCAGAACAAACGCACATAAACCCTCGAATGAACTTACCTGTCTGTTGTTTCATGTCCAGAGTTGCCAGCTAATTTCTTCTTAGGCGTCTAAAGACATGAAAGGACATGAGAAATCTTTCATTCGTAAAGGCTTGATCTTCTGTCTATACGTGGATGATTGTGGAAGGGGCTTCGGCTTCTCTAGAGGCTCCTGCTGATTTTCTTCTAATCGAAAGCCAATTCGCTCATGAATGAATTGATGTGTCTGGATTTTTTGTTCACATTTCAAAGAAATGTTTTACCCTGAATCCAGTGTTTGTTTCGCTCACTCTTCATCACATCTACACTACACGTATTTGTTTAAGGTTAGACTTTAAGCAAGTCATTTTTTAATAACCTGATGTTGAGTCAGTTTCAGTAAGGATTGTTTGTGTTGATTTATAAATCCATTTTATATCAACTGGTGGTGTGACAAGCAAAGAAAAGGTCGTTTTAGGGTAATTTGTTGCTTTAAATACTGCAGTCATGAGAGCCATAGTGTTGGCCATGCTTAATTTGTGTGCTGTACAGGAGTATAATAAAATTCAGTTGTATGAGTTTTTGAAAGGTAAACATTGTCATGTACAAATGAGGATCTGATGCATCGTGGGTGAATCTCAGAATCAGAAACAGATCGACAAGAAAATGAAGGCTTTTTTAGCATTATTAAGATTAAGCGATTTGAGCGTTGTTTTTTCCAGTCTAATAAATTAAAAGTTTTAAATAAATTTGCCTTCAAAAAAATTTTCAGTCAGTCAGGATGACATTTTAATTTTTCTAAGGTCTAAAAATTTGTATATTAGGGGTGTGCGATATATATAGTTTGCGATAATATCGTAATTGTTTTAACGATGTGCGATTTGACCAAGTATTTTGCAAAAAACGTTCAAAACACCCCTATAGAGTGCACACATACATTACGTGAAGTCTAGACTAGAGTGCTGATGATTCAGTCTATTATGGGAAGTCGTGGCCTAATATATTTATACCACTTCAAATAGTTAATCAATTTCACACGAAGAGTGCCGTTTTTTTCTCCAAAAATGACTGATTACAAATGTGATATTTTTTACAACAGTTCAATAAACAATAAGTTAATTAAGAGACTTACGCTTTAGACACCATATTTCCTGTTTTTGTGCTATTTCGACAACAAAAAATAACTCCAAACACAACCACAGCGCTGTTTTGCGTCTCTGAGCAACATTATGCGGTTTTGTTCCTGAATGAATCAATCGTTTAAATGATTCGGTTCAATCGCATTGACTCACTTATTAACAGTGACTTGCTGCCACCTACTGGCGGTTTTAATTTCACATTCAGAGTATCTTTTATTATTTAAATAATTTCAAATATCAGTATTCAAAAGATAATGGACAATTAAAAAAAAAAAGGCTTTATAAAGGTCAAAATGCCCATAAAATGTAAAAATCAGTTAAAACTTATTGGAAAAGATTTATTTCTATCAGTGTGAACTGACCACTGCACAGAATATGAAGAATATCAAGTCAGCTGTCCACGGCAGTCCTTAAGATACCAGCACAATAACACACTCAGCAAAATATCGTCTAATTATCGTTATCGATAAAATCCCAGAAAATATTGAGATATTATTTTTTGTTAATATTGCACACCCCTAGTGTATATTATGATATTACTAAATGTGCTCAACTATCAGAAAATGTTCATGCTAAAAGTGTTAACAATTAAAGCAAATTAATGTGCTTTATCAGGAAATGTTTAGGCAAAAAGTCTTAACAACTGAGCTTGGCAATAAAAAAGCCTATTTTCCCATTTGGATAAAAAAAAGAGCAGATAATTGTTCATAAAATAAGCTTAATTTTCTTTAAAGTGTATGTATGTATACTTTTTTTGTTTTTTTGGACATGTTCATACCTCATGAACATGTTTTGCAGGAATCGCCCCAAGCAGAACTATGATGTGTTTCATTAAAAATTTGGATTAAATCTGGGTTGCGTAATACAGATCTTTGGCCAAAATGCAGATTTTGTTCATTTTCTTAAACAGCAAATGTGAAGAATTTCTAATAAAATGTCCGAATGACTCAGAGGGGCTCAAACGCGGTCTGTACTGACACATTTGCGCTCCTCTGTATTTGGCAGACGGGATCTTACACTTGGAGTGCAAGGTTGAGGAAAGGTCAGCACACATTCACTTCAGGAAGCTCTCGTCTGGGGAGAGAATCGCTTAGGAGGGCGGATTAAGTTGCCCTTTGCTGGTGTTATCAAACTATTTTGTGGCATGTTTCGTAATGGCTGAGGTTAAAGTCGACATACAGAAAACGGATTCTAGGTCAGTGTGAAAGGGCAGCGCTTTTCTCGCATGTCAAAAATGAAGCCAAGTGTCCTCTGGGATCGGATGACGACAGCAGAGCTGTTTTGGGCCGTGACCCGGGTCACTGTGGTTTCGACCTTGACGCCTCCAGTCTCCAAACCGCATTCGCTCAAGAGTTCAACTTTCATTCACACCTACATCATTGAGGAACTTTTCAGAGATTTTTTTTTTCCGCCCTTATACATGTTTTCTACTCCCTTTTTCACCCTTTGATGATGTGCATGCAGAAGCACGTTGCAGTTAAAAGCTACTCCACAAATTTTAGCCTTTGCTCAGATTTTTTGTGTTTTGGAAAAGCGTTCGACTCTCGCTGAATCTCACAAAACCTGTCGAGAATGTGTCAGAGCCATAGACATAGGCTTTGATTCGAGGTCCTTTTTCCCATTGCTTCCTGCGTCATCTACACTGTAGACAAAAGCACCATTTTATTTTCTACTTTAATGTGAAAATAAAAACAATCAACATTCTGAAGTGTTTATACCCTACCGTTTAAAAGTTTGTGAAAAGTTTGTGGTCGGTAAGATGTTTTAAATGTTTTTGAGTCTCACCAAGGCTGCATTTATTTGATTAGAAATACAGGAAAAACAGGAAAATTGTGAAATATTACAATTTTAAATAACTGTATTATTGTAATATATTGTAAAATGTAATTTATTCCTATGATGCGCAGCTGAATTTTCAGCATCATTACTCCAGTCTTCAGTGTCACATGATCCTTCAGAAATCATTCTAATATGCTGATTTGCTGCTCAAGAAACATTTCTGATTTTTATTAATGCTGAAAACAGTTGTGCTATAATGCAGTGCAATGTTTTTGTGGGAAACGTCAAACATTTTATTTTCTTTCATGAATAGAACGTTCAAAAGAACAGCATTCATTTGAAACAGAAATCTTTGGCAACATTAAAAATGTCTTTACTGCCACTAAAAGTTTTAATTTCTTATATAATTTACTGGCTGCACACCAGTCTGTTATTGTAGGGACAGAGATTTTACTATTTACTTTTTCACGCCCCTAAACATGATTGGTTGCTTTACATGCCAGTCAGACACCTCTTGGGCGGTTCTTAGCCAATGAAAGCTGCGATGGAGTCCAGACCTTCTGCTGTCAATCTTAAGGTTGGAAACTATTGAGAACATGACTTTGGTGTCTATAGATGATATACTCTCTGAAAAAATAAGGTACAAAAGTTGTCACTGGGGCGGTACCTTTGAAAACGGTACAACTTTGTACCTTATTTACCCCTAAAGAGTGCATATCAGTATATTAAAAGTAAATTTTAGTGCCTTTCGTTAAAGATACCACCCCAGTGACAGTTTTTGTACCTTTTTTTCTAATTGTGTAATGTATCTAATAGTGTCCTGGCTTCAGCTCCTCGGCCAAGTGCATGGCCACCTCAGTCCAGGGCGAGGCATCTGGTTTTAGGGAGCGACCCAAGTGAGGCAGATCCAGCACACTGCAACACTGGACCTGCCTGAGATCATGTAGCTGTTTGCTTTTCTTGATCCCCTGCTGTTTGTCTTTCCACCACATGGCATCTTTCAGAAACCTGTTGCACAAACACATTTATGTTCATTTGCGTATCTGACTTCGTGCCATCAGCTTTTGCCCATATGCAATGTGATGTAAATGAATCTAAATCAATAGCACCTGACACCGATACCTGGCAGTGAGCCTGTGGCCCCAGATCCTAGAGAGGTCGCACTAGAGAAGGCAACGAGTGTTATCACTATGTCGGAGACACGCTAGCTTTCCCAAGGCAGATGAACTTAGAGTGATTATAATCATACGGGTTTAAATCGAGCTCAAATTGATTTGATGTTGATGTAATATTTACACTGAAGCTCGCAGCCGGCTATGGAGCTAACCAATCACAGCACACACTGGCCCAGTTAACCAATCACAGCACATTTCATATTTTAGAAGGCGGGCCTTCATTTGATACAGGAACTATTCGAGCCGTTCATGCCAGACTGAGGAGGTGTTGTAATAATGTAAAATATGTGAAAAATAATGTGTTTTTCGAACAACCTAGTGTGAGAGCCTGGTCTAGTACACCCCCAAAACAAAATCAAGACTTTGTAAAAGAGCATAATAGGACCCCTTTAATATATGAGGACACAGTTCTGACACCATAACTTTACTAAAATCATGATTATGCTGACAATGTATCCATATGTCTGCTTTTTCATCCACTGGTAATTTGAGTTCAGTATCTAATAATTTAATAGTCTAATTTTGCACTATTCATTAGTGCATGTTTGTATATTATTGCAAAAAAGATAATAAAATAAATTTGAATAAATGTTTTCATAATCTTCGATCAAAATATAATAATAGTTTCCAGTTTCCAAAATATAATAGTTTCCAGTCCTGGTCTAATTTTGCACAATTCGTCAGTGCATGTTATTAAAATAAAATAAAAAAACAATCAATTATATTATTTATTCAATATTGTTTTAAAATCTTAGGATCAAAATATAATAACTTGCTCCACCTTAAAAAAATTACTTTTCAATTGAAATGAACCAATCCTGGTCTAATTTTGCACAATTCATCAGTGAAAAAAAATAAATAAAATAAAATAATGACAATATAAAATAAAATAAACAAATATTTTTAAATATTTTTTTCATAATCTTTTATCAAATATTAGCTTTCTCCACCTTAAAAATATTACTTGCCTTTTTGGCTGATCAATCCTGGTGTCATTTTGCACAATTCATCCGTGCATGTTATTAAAATATAAATAAATACAAATTTATTTAACACAATAAATAAATGTATTATTGTTTTCGTAATCTTTGATCAAAATATAGTAACATGCTTTACCTCCAAAATGACTTTCCCTTTTCTTTTCTCTGATGTTGCCAATTCTTGTCTGATTTTGCTCATTAGTTGCTCCACCTTAAAAAAATTACTTTTCAATTGAAATGAACCAATCCTGGTCTAATTTTGCACAATTCATCAGTGAAAAAAATAAAATAAAATAAAATAATGACAATATAAAATAAAATAAACAAATATTTTTAAATATTTTTTTCATAATCTTTTATCAAATATTAGCTTTCTCCACCTTAAAAATATTACTTGCCTTTTTGGCTGATCAATCCTGGTGTCATTTTGCACAATTCATCCATGCATGTTATTAAAATATAAATAAATACAAATTTATTTAACACAATAAATAAATGTATTATTGTTTTCGTAATCTTTGATCAAAATATAGTAACATGCTTTACCTCCAAAATGACTTTCCCTTTTCTTTTCTCTGATGTTGCCAATTCTTGCCTGATTTTGCTCATTAGCTCATGTTATGTAACACCCACCTTTCCTAATCCAATCAAAACCTAGTATGTAAAACCAAGTCCCGCCCATTTATTCCCTTGTTGAATATCCAGTTTCACTCCAAAATAATAACTAAAATTGGTTTTAAATATTGTTTCACTTTGATGTAAGAAACAAAGTAATCTGCATTTTAATACTCATATCTGTGTTCACCTTCATTATTAAATATGAATCTTAATGATTACGCGTTCATACACATTGATCTGGGCTCCATGTTCCAGCAGGTAAATGAGGCAGGCGTGTGTGTTGGGTCGGCTCTGAGCGGTCAGCACCATATGTACAGGTCTGCGTCCATGAGGACAACTGCTATTCACATCCACAGAACCACCATCCTCCAGCAGCAGATCCATACAGTCCAGATGTCCATGTAGAGCTGCTATATGAAGCACACTGAGACCCTGACACACAAACACACACACTTACATCATACAGTTGCCCCAACAATATCTAGACACTTAAATCAATAGATGAACTGTTTACAATGGAGACAAAGAGTTTTGCACATATTGTAATGAACTATATCTGACTTCATTCATCCAACCCTGGTCTCATTTTGCATAATTCATCAGTGCATGTTATTTAAAAAAATATATATTTCATATTGTTTTCGTGATCTTTTATCAAAAATCCTTCCAAAATGTCTCCAAAACTACTTTCCGTTTCAACTGATGTTACCAATCGAGATATACTTGGTTATAATGTTATAAGCCCTAATAGGCTTTTTACTTTTACAGTTATGTAAAACATGTCAGTAAAGATGTTTATGGATGTGAATTTTTTCCATAAATATGAACAGTTATGCTTCATAATATATGCTTTATCTTTATCTTATCGCATGGTCATTGGTCATTGAAGTCTATAAATATGTCAAAACTGCTCAACCGTAAATCAAGACTCTTAAATTACATAGTCTATATTAATCCAGAATATTTGTGTAGTGTACGATGGAAAATGAAAAAATTGCAGAAATTGCAAGAGTAATAAGTAGTTTAAAAAGCTCCAGAACATGTGTTACTGCATATATTATTTTAAAATAAACTCCTTGTACGTTATGATTATTAATGTAATATTTATCCCCTGCTTATATAAGTTTTGCATGATATTTGTATTACCAGTAAACATTTCACAGAAAAAGAGGAACGAGAGACCCAGCTGACCTCACCAGCACTGGTCATCATCTGCCCTCACTGACAGCTGAACCTTCAGTGTAAGAGCCTGGTCAATCTTTAATGTCTAATGTTAAGCGGTTGGAGCTGAATTAATAACAGTGCATTGTGTGTGAGTGAATAAAGCACGCACGTGTTTGTCATTGTGCAGTGGTGTCCGCGCTCTCTTCAGAGCCGAACTCAACCACTCACGCGCTCCGCACGCTGCGGCGTGAAGCACGTCGCTCTCTGGCGGAAATGCACGAACCAGCCGAACCAGCGATCCGGAAACATCCGACCGACTAACAATAGAAATAAACAAATGCAATGAGTTTATATTTTTTTTAATGAATGATTATGGGTTATTAATACCATAACCTCTACAAAATGTCACATAAAAATGCGTTATTTATTTCTTAGAATTTCTAAAAACATCGAGCAGAAACTCACCTCATGACCGCCGAGTTTGTTGTCGTTTCTGTGGCTGACTGTGTCCATGGTGTCTCTCCTGTCAATCAAGTTTATTTCAATTCATTTGCGTCAGGCTGCTTGACAAACACGGACGTTTTTAGGTTAACATTTCTTTATTGTTGGGTTTTAGGTAAAAAAATGATCTTTTAGTATGAGCTCATCGAAACAACCTAAATGTGTGTAATAATTATAGAAAAATTTGATAAATGTTTTCAATGAAGAATAGCATGTGACGCTGCTTGAAATGTTATGTCAACTCCCATCATCCATAAACAAATGCAATGAGTTTATAATTTTTTTAATTAATGATTATGGGTTATTAATACCATAACCTCTACAAAATGTCACATAAAAATGCGTTATTTATTTCTTAGAATTTCTAAAAACATCGAGCAGAAACTCACCTCATGACCGCCGAGTTTGTTGTCGTTTCTGTGGCTGACTGTGTCCATGGTGTCTCTCCTGTCAATCAAGTTTATTTCAATTCATTTGCGTCAGGCTGCTTGACAAACACGGACGTTTTTAGGTTAACATTTCTTTATTGTTGGGTTTTAGGTAAAAAAATGATCTTTTAGTATGAGCTCATCGAAACAACCTAAATGTGTGTAATAATTATAGAAAAATTTGATAAATGTTTTCAATGAAGAATAGCATGTGACGCTGCTTGAAATGTTATGTCAACTCCCATCATCCACTAAAATATTGAACTGGACATGTATTTCTGCGGGATATGTGCGTATATGACCAAGTTAAATAATCAAGAACTCTAATAAAGAATCGCGAAGAATAAGGAAAGGATGAAATTCATCAAGTGTCCATCAAGAGTTTAGCCTTTTGACACCAGAATTGTATAGCTGAATAACTTTGTACTTGCTCTTTGTCCTGTGACTGCACGCAGAGATTGATCTTGATTTTGAACATGGCATCCAAATGCTGATCATATGGATCATATACATTCTCCGT
Organism: Sinocyclocheilus anshuiensis; assembly: GCF_001515605.1. NCBI lineage: Eukaryota > Metazoa > Chordata > Actinopteri > Cypriniformes > Cyprinidae > Sinocyclocheilus > Sinocyclocheilus anshuiensis. Next base: position 9,335 of record NW_015551075.1, on the reverse strand, counting down.
TTCTCTGTGGGTTCTCAATGTGATCAATGCTTTCTGATGAGAGGCATCAGACGCTTGATGATGATCAGAGGAAGTGCATGTCTGCAACAAATTTAAATATCAGTGATACAGTATTAATTGTCAATTTTCTCAAAGTACAAACTTATTTCCTTTAGTGCTTACTAATTCAGATCATTATACTACAAATTCATTTTTATTATGGCTGTCAATTTGACATTAGTGTGTTAATTATAAAAAAAAAAAAAGTATAAAAAGTGGAAATAAAACTAACAATATATTGACTTCTAAAGCTATATTTTGTGTATTCAATGCTTTTGTCTAACAAACTTTTTTTTTTAAGAAATTAATATTTTTTCAGCAAGGACACATTAGATTGATCATCTTCTTTGAAAAACATTAAATCTTACCGGCCTCTAATACATATATATATATATATATATATATATATATAATGATTTTATTTGTTTAACTAATGAGCATATCATGTAATAATTAATATGCTTAAATTTTGTAATTGATTGGCAGCCTTATTTTTTATGTAACAGGAAAAAGAGACACTGTGAACTTCTGAACCGCAGTGATTCTGGGCCGCTGTGAGCCTAAAGGCAGAGGAAGGGCTCATTCTGACAAAATGTCAATAGAAACTGATCCTAACTCCATCTTTAACTGCCCTCAAACTATGTCACATCTTTCGAAAGAGAGCCACCTCACTGTGCTGTCATGAGATCATGTACCGAGCACATAAGCTCAGGGCGCAGATGAGGGTCACGACCTTTGTGTGCTTCATCTCTGATCTGGGATCAGTTCTGTTGGACAGCTGAAGGGAGCAAAGGGACACGGAAGAGAACGAGCCTCTGGTCACAGACCAGCAGAGCGCAGTGAGATTAAATGGGGGATGGAGGAAGGAAAGATTACAGATGAATGTTGGCTGATGAAGCTTGCTTTAGGCTTCCCTGAAAATGAGATCATGTATTTCTCTTGCCAGCTGTTGTGCATTACTATTGGATGCTGTCTAGACCAATAAGGATGTAGCTAGTCTGATGTGGGCGGAGCAATGATTCCAGCACAAATGACCGAACACCAATGAAAACAAACACTGCAAAGGCCAAATGTGCCTGAGGAGAGTCTCTCCCCGACTCAAATGAACACTCAATTGAGTCAGTAACATTTCCAATAAATCTTTATATGTTAACATTAGTTAATGCAACAATACTCTAATGCTAATTTACATATATTAATACATTAAAGTATAAATAAACATGAGTTAATGTGTACAAACTAAAGACCTATATAAGCTGTAAAAAATGTTGTTATGATATTTCCAAGGTTATTAAAGCTACAACCATAATTTTTTTGTTACTTGAAGTAAAATAAATGATAACAGAAATAAAAATAAAAATAAAACATATAAAAACCTTAAACTTTTCTTTTAAATTTTATTTTAGCTATAGTTGTCAAGGAAACATTTCTTATTTTCATTTAGTTTAACTTAATACTAAAATAACACAAACTAAAACTAAAACTAAAACTAAATAAAAATAAATACAAACTATATAGACATAAAAAAAATAAACTAATAAAAATCACAATTGAATGACTATGACAAATGACTATGAAACTAAAACTAAAACCGTTAAAACATTTTTGTTACTTTTATTAAAATAAACATTAACTGAAATAAAATAAAATACATTAAAAATAAACATTTTATTTCAACATTTCTTATTTTCATTAGTGTAAAAGTAAAATACAAATCAATAAAAACTATATAGACAATTTTAAAAAACAACAACATAAAAATGACAAAACACACAATGAAATTACTAAAACTTTAACTAAAATTTCAAAATGAAAATGGAATATGTAAAAATAAAAACTCAAAAGTATGAATAAAAACTTTAGTATCAGAAAACAACACTGCGGCCTAAAGTGCATTAACTAATTGTAAAGTGTTTCCACTTTTTCTTTTCATAAAATTGCTGTTTTTCTATTTCAGAAAACCTTGAAAAGTAAGATGACGTCATCCAAAAAGTGAAGTATCGTCATACTTTTTTGAAGACAAACTTTTTTGGAGCAGCATGTACTACCAAATCAACCGCTGTTGTTCGATTTCAAACTGAACTGAATGTGAAAATAATCTGAAGTGATGGATGGCTGTTCCTTGAACTTTAGCTAAAAGATCCACAAAAAAGCGCATCCATATTTGATGCATCACATTTTGCAAGGCTCATTCTGAGCTGGGTTCATGTAAGTGCGCTGATGTTCGCTCTCTCTCATAGTCTCCTTGAGTTTCTCATCCTACTGTTTCTTTTATACTGCACTTCTCTCTCTCTCTCTCTCCGTTCAGCCCTACACTAATGCACACTGGCATATTCTGCAGCTCTGAGTCGCAGTGTAGCCTGGTGAAGCGCAGTGACCGTATGACGACCCCACTCACCCGCCCCGCTTGGAGAGAGAGAGATGGAGACTGTAGAGAGGAAGGCAGAAGAGGATGAGATCAATAAAGCTATTTAATGCAGTCTGCTTTATATAAAGCCATGAAATGAAAGAAGACAGTCCTTTAAGATCCCAAAATTGCAGTTTTGTGGTTTTTATTTAATGTCTGTTGGCTTTGAGTTAATCTGTAAGCTAAACATTGACAAAAACGTCATTTAAAAAGACGGTTAAAATATGTTTTTCTCCTTCAGGATAAATGGAGGGGGGAGGGGAAACCATGGTTCTTCTTGATTGGCAGATTTTTGTCCAAACAGATGCTCTCTTGAAAGAAATGCTCCTCCCCCTAATACTAAGTACAGGGTTTCTGGAGGTTTTATGAAGGTAAATTTAAGACCTTTTAAAAACAAGTAAAGAAATTTAAGGAATAAGCTGAATGGAACAAAATACGTCTATATGGTCTCTAAATGGAAATGTCTCGTATTAGCATTAGCAATGCTTAAACGTCTGAAGTTCCAATAGATCTCCATAACTTATTATTGGATTTTACAAAACAAACTGTATACCTTCTGATCACACTGCGAAAAAGTAATGTTCTTTTGCCGTACACTGTAAAAAAAATTCCGTAAAATTTACGGTAAAAAAACAGCAGCTGTGGTTACTGGAATATTACCGTAAAAAATACGGTAGCAACATTTTAGGTTTTACGGTTTTAATTTAAATTTACAGTTAAATACTGTAATTTCATTAACTGATATAATGTTAATATACCAACCTATTAAAATACTGAAATCTGTTTTGTACCTTTGTAATACACTGATAACCACCAAATGCAGGTGGTGATGAGAAAGTCACATGATGAACCAAAGCCCATCACAAGCAGCTTTTAAATAATAACATATATAGAAGGTGCACAGTGTCATTCACACAAACACTAAACACCATCATGGTAACACACATGAAACTGAAATAATGCAATAAACATTCATTTAACAACATTAGGTGTAACACACAACCCTAATATACAAAACTGATAAAAACAACTAAGAAGAAACATAGTTATTTAAACAAAAAAAACATCAAATTTGAAAAGTAACATGGAATTCTGGGATTGTCAATTTACGGTTATTCACTGTAAATTATATGGTCTTTTTCAATTCCAAAAACGGTATACTACCGTAAAATTAATGTCCAATACATGTAATGTCCAATACAGTTTTTCACCGTATATAGTAGGGGAATTTACCATTAACCATTTAACAGGTTTTTACTGTAGCATTTTTACAGTCTTTTACTGTTAAATTCATGGTCATTTTTTACAGTGTATTTTTGTCTAATCCTTCGTCTAAGGATTATTAAATCAAGATGCATTTACTTGAAAAGCAAATTATGTAAAATAAGAAGTCTTGTTTTATGAGAAATTGATCAAAATTAAGTGAGTTTATGCATAAAACTAGAACAAATATTTGCTAATAGGGTTAGAAAAAGCAACTTCATTCAAAGAGAGAGCAAATTCTCCTTCCCCGTTAACAGAAGTTTGTTCGTGTTTTAAGTACAAACTCACTTAATTTTGTTCAATTTCTCAGAAAACAAGACTTCATATGTTGCATCTCAAGTAAATGTATCTTGATTTAGATATGTTTAAATATTTGTATTGGAAAATAAAATATTGAGGAAGATATTCATTCTTTGAAGTGCATGCAACATTTAATGCATGACTTAAAAAAATATATACATACATTTATTTATTTACTATACTATATATCCCGCCATAACTTTCCTATTAGGAAATATGTCAAGAAAGGGAAGACAACTGCACTCATCACCCTTAACAACCACAGAGCAATGTGCCAAAAACACATAGACACCCTAGAAATACGAGAGAATACCCTAGAGACCACCCTGAACGGATCTGGTATTTAAGATCATCATTTTGACTGTTTCATCTTATTCCAAAACCAACTAATGCATCCTCACAGAAATGTAGTTCCAGCTCAAAAAGGATGATTTAGGCAGCTTCACAGCTCAAATATCAACCATTATTGGTGTAAAATTAGGAAAGAGAGTGATTTAACAAAAAGACAAGCTTAACAATCTTGCTTTTAAATCCTCTAGTACATTTTTTTTTTTTTTACAAACATTTGAAGTTATTTTCTGTTATAACTGACAGCATGCCACACACATAATCAAACAGCTTGACCAATATTTAACCCAGAATATGGTTCATTGCAAATCACTTTTGAAAATGAACATTATAGGAAAACATCCTTATAAAATCAGAGGAATCACCTTCAGGTGAGGCTTAGAAAGAATTAACTAATCAAAACCGCAACATGAATATATCTAAACTCATCCTGTATGTTTTTTATACTAAATATAGAAATAAAAAATTAGCAGTTTTATTAAATTATATGGTAAGACTGTAATCTTTATATGTGAACCCTAATCTGATGTATATTTAATTTTATATTATTTTAGATATGTATATATAAAATATGTTATCAAAAACCCAGAACATCTTCATTTCCATATTTCCATCTGTTGTGCCCAATTCCAACCCCCCGCCAGATTATTACCCCCCTAGTATTGGTAGGTTTAGGAGTAGGTGTGGGGGAGGGGTTAGGATTAGAGGTAGGGTTAGGATTAGGCAATCAGGTAGCGACTTCAACGAGGAGTATAATAATTTGGCAGGGGGTCAAAATTGTGCACAACATCCATCTGCTCATCACAATCTCGTTTTGGATTGCTCTTTCATGTACGTTGCCCTGTGGAATTTGACCCTGATGGAAACATCTGTTGAATTTTAATTAATCATACATTTTCAAAACTGCTATTTTGTGCTATTTATTTATCTCTTTATCCCAACTCATTACTAAAGCTTTAGGTATGAGCACTAAAGATTACAGTTTTCATCTGATACTGTGACAAAACACTGTGACATTGGCTGATGTATAGGTTAAAGGGTTAGTTCACCCAAAAATGAAAATTAGTCCATAAATTACTCACCCTCAAGGCATCCTAGGTGTATATGACTTTCTTCTTTCAGACGAATCCAGTCGGAGTTATATTAAAAATTGTCTTTGATCTTTCAAGCTGTTTAATGACACTCAGCGGGTGTTGCAGTGCATCAGTCCAAAAGAAGTAAAATAAAAAGCGCCCACCGGAGCTGCTTCTGTGTACAACAGTGAGCGCAAGCTACATTAAAGTGATTATTACGTTTTGAATATGGATATTTTTCTTACAAAAACGCATCGATTCGCTACAGAAGGTCATTGTTCACCCCCCGGAGCCGTGTGATACACTTTTTTTTATGGATGGGCGATTTTTATTTAACTCTTTTGGACTGAAGCATGCAACACCTGCTGACTGCCATTAAACAGCTTGAAAGATCAAAGACAATTTTTAATATAACTCCGGCTGGATTCGTCTGAAAGAAGAAAGTCATATACACCTAGGATGCCTTGAGGGTAATTTATGGACTAATTTTCATTTTCACTTCATACACACTGGATGGTGTGTGTTTCAGTAAATTTAGCAAGTGTTCAGTGATTAAAAGAAAAGTTAAACCCAAAATGAAAATATGCTAAAAATGTACTCCCTCTCAGGCTATTCAAGATGTAGATGATTTTTTTTTTTTCATGGGAAGTGAATGGGTGCCGTCAGAATAAAAGAGAAACGCTGCGTGCTTACAAGAAACAAATACATCAAAGAGTTTTTAACTTCAAGTCTTTCTTTCAAGCTAAAATATCAGTCCTCCATCCATAATATTGCTTTCTCAGTGAAAAAGTCATCTTGTCTGAATGAGCATAGAAATATGCACAGATCAAGCACTGTTTACAAGCAAAAACAGCCCAAAACAGTTCTAAACAAAAATGTAGGTGGATTTTAATGTGAGCGGACAACAGGGTTTCTACTTTTTCACTGGAGGTGTTATTATGGATTATGGACTTGTATTTTAGCCAGAAAAAAATGGTGTAAAGTTAAAATGCCTTGATGGATTTTTTTTCTTACTAACATGCAGTTTTTTAATTCACAAGACGTTAATTGATAATTGTGTGGATTATTGTGATGTTTTTATCAGCTGTTTGGACTCTCATTCTGACGGCACCAATTCACTGCAGAGGATCTGTTGGTGAGCGAGTGATGAAATGCTACATTACAATGAAGAAACAAATTAATCTTGAATGGCCTGAGGGTGAGTACATTTTCAGCAAAGTTCATTTTTAGTTGAACTATTCCTTTAATGCCTTCTTTTTTGTGGTTATTTAAATAAATACTACAGTATGCTGCAAATATTAAACTAGTAGAGATCACTGATGCAAATCAATTACACAGTCAATAAAATATAAAACTTTTATTATCCAAGGCAGTGAATGGTCACGACAGGAAGCAGAGGTGAAAATAACACCTGTGAGAAATAAATCACACTCCTGCCCAGCCGAACTCTCAGCAGCCAGTCCAGATTACTGTCCTGCCCTCACCTGGACCGATCGGCTTCAGACGTGTGAACACTTGTCACCGTCATCAGAGAACATTAGCACTGAGGCTGCCACTCAGGTCAGAGAGCATGAAACGTAAGGTCAGCCTGAGGTCAACTAATTGGAAACTCTATGACTATCGTGCCGTGAGCCAGTCAATGTGAATCAGCTGTGACAGAAACATGCTGATCAATTGACTCTGCTTGACAAATTTACAGTGGGGTTTTTAGTTGATTGATAGATGGCTACAATCACAATGGTTTATTTACAGATAGAACCAGCCTTTTAAAATGTCATTCACAAGTGATTTTATTGTATTGCAAATCATTACAAAGAAATTGTGTGACAATGTGCGACATGACAGCTGCATATAACACAATGTATAATAATGAAAATATTTTATATGTACACACACACACACTCATATAATATATCAAATTAAATATGTAATTAGAATATATATATATAATAATTTTTCAAAAATGTTATTTTACCATTTTTTTCTTATGCTCTAAACAATGTAATGTCATGAAAAAATACTAAATTCACAAAGCTTTTTATTTCTGGTTCTCAGGAGGATATGGACTTTTTGGGGGGCGAAATTGATTTCTTGTCCAAATTTGAGCTTACCTGATTTGGACCCGACAGGACCCGACAACCGCAAGACATCCATCATCCCCCTGCAGGCGTTGGAGGTCCTTTGGTTTGGTTTCTGCTGTGAGGAGGGCCAATATGATTGGTGGAGAACAGATGTAGGAGAAGATTATTGGATCAGAGGAAAAGGGAGAGGAGGGGGTCTGACACTGGTGTTAGATTATAATTGTACCTGGCACTTATAAGCACACTTAGCATTTATGAATAATAATGCATGCAAGCGTTCAAATGAGCGCATTTACACATGTATTCTCTCTCTCTCTCTCTCTCTCTCTCTCTCTCTCTCTCTCTCTCTAGGGTTGTAGATAGTATCAAACACCATTTGATGTTTAACCCACATTAGATGGATTACCTTTCAGAGATGAAGCAGATGGAGCAGATATAGGAAGATATTCACATGCTCATGAGACTCATGCAGAATTCAGGACTGAAATGGGCCTGAATTGAAGTTGCAATGAGGATACAGAATAGTATTTTAAATTTAAAGTAGAATTCAAATGGAATATGTACATTACCATTCAGGTTGGTAAGATTTTTAAAACATTTCATCGCCAAGGCTGCATTTATTTTGTCAAAAAAAGAAAAGAAGTAATAACAGGAAAATTGTGAAATATTATACAATTTAAAATAACTGGTTTCTATTTGAATATATTGTAAAATGTAATTCATTCCTGTGATGCAAAGCTGAATTTTCAGCATCATTACTCCAGTCTTCAGTGCCACATGATCCTTCAGAAACATGTCTTATCATTATCAATGCCAAAAACAGTGCTGCTTCATATTTTTGTGGAAACCTCTTTTTTTATCAGGATTTTTGATGAATAGAAAGTTCAAAAGAACAGCATTTATATGAAATAGATCTTTTATAAATGTCTTCACTGTCACATTTGATCCATTTAATATGTCCTTGCTGAATAAAAACTCAAACTGACCCCAAACTTTTGAACTTTCTTTCAATAACTGAATGTGGATGAACACTACTTTACCCCAAATTATTCTGAAAACAATGCAATAGACATTCTGTGGTGCTGCAAGGCAAATGTAACATCTGTTTTACTGACTGTTAATTGTGTTGACAGTGTTCTACATATCAGAATAAATTGGCATGATTAGTCTAAATAAATGAGTAACTGTGGCTAAACTCCTCTGTTGCGTGACTGTGTTGTATTTGTGTGAATTGCAATCCAGTGGACCTAAATTCCTCTTCCTGTCATTAATTCCAACTCGATTCAAATTCCAACATAATTTTTTTTTTTTACATTCTGCATGGAAAACAGTTTGACCAAACACACACAGACATCCACACGTTCATATACATGTGTGTCATGTTCAGGTCTCTGTCAGTCAACTAAACGGCATCTTTGCCTCACTCCCTCTCTCAGTCCAACGCTTCTCTGGAGATCGTCAAAGCGCTCAGTAGTGGCTCTTTGGGAAGGCGCTAATGTGACGGACAGCAGGGAAGTGTGAAAAACATTCAGAAAGCATTTCACTCAGCCATCGCTTTAAAAGGGGCTCCACAGAATGGATATAAAGAGCTTGGTTTTTCTCTTTTTCCTTCTGTTTCTTTATAGATGACCTTGCACTTTGAGATGGGCAAAAAGATCCCGTGATAAAACGGGAGTTTATTAACAGATCGTTTTTCTTTAAAGGTGAAGTAGGCTATTTCTTTTTTTAAGTTAAAATAGTTGTTATCGTCTGCAGTGTTGGGGGTAACGCATTACAAGCAACGCTAGTTACGTAATCAGATTACTTTTTTCAAGTAACTAGTAA
>NW_015551074.1:1334311-1334836 GCF_001515605.1 Sinocyclocheilus anshuiensis | reverse complement strand
ATGTACACTTGTACAGTAAGGATCAGAAAGGGTGCAACATTAAAGATTTAATTTGGACTTTTCGTTTGTGGCACAAAAAAAAATTAAATGATTAAATAAGGTACAAAATATGTAAATATAAAATAAATAAAATTTGCATGTGTGTGTGTGTGTGTTAAACACATTTATGTATATGTAAATATATAAAGTGTTGCAATACTTATTAATCTTTGTTAACATTAGTTAATAAAAACAAAACTGTTGATTGTTAGTTCATGCCAGCGCTCATCCATTAAATAATATGAATAGACGCAGCTTTTGATTTTAATTCATGTATTAGTAAATATTGAAATGAACATGAACTAAGGTTAATTAATGCTTCAGAAGTATTTTTCATTGTTTGTTCATGTTATCTGATGTGAACAAATGGAACCACATTGTAATGTGTTACTGTTTGTTATTTACAATATATATGAATTAATATATATTATATATTATAACATAGAATATATATACAACTTATATATATATATATATTTTTTTTTA
>NW_015551074.1:1327838-1334253 GCF_001515605.1 Sinocyclocheilus anshuiensis | reverse complement strand
AATAATAATAATAATAATAATAATAATAAAGTCTTCATATTACCTGGAGCATCTTGCTGATTATTACCTGCAGTAAATGAGATCCGAGCTCAAGGTTTGTGTTTTCTAAAGATCGGCTTTGACCCCAAACCTCCCCCAAACCTACAGCAACACACAAACACAACATTATCATGAAGTCATATATATCACACACACACACACACACACACACACACAGACACAGACACACACACACCTCTAATAAATAATAATAATAATTACTGTTGTTGTTGTTGTTGTTATATATTATAAATTGTTTTTGCTTATAGTAGAATATTAATAGTTATTGTTGTTATTATTATTATAAATTTTAATTGTATATTTTGTCAGTAGGACTATATTGGTAAGGATTATGATAATTTTTACATTCACTTAGTATTGTAAACGTTGATCTATCAAGTATTGACGTGTGTGTGTGTGTGTGTGTGTGAGTGTGAGAGAGAGAAAGTCGTCATATCGATGTTGTGAGTGAATCTAAGCTCGTGAACAAACAGATCACTCTGTAAAGCAAATCACGGGCATCCACCGCAAACACACGTGATCTGCGAGACTGACATCTGAACACACACGAGCTTCACTCTGCCACACATTATTACATTTCACAAAAAACACTATTCCTCACATTGCTTTAAAATAGTCGAATGAAAGACAATGTTTAATACAGAAGCTGAATAAACATGTTCAGGGCAAACAGACCCTGGAGGCTATATATCCCACACACAGGCCTCTAACACACACACACACTCTCACACACGCTGTTTAAAGAAGAAGAAGCCACACGTGCATAAATTAGAAATTTGTCTGATCTTAAGTGACTCGTGCTCGCGGGGTCCAGACAGCACGCGCTCCCGGTGTAATGAGTGCGGTAGGTGCGCAGTCACGCGCGTGACCCTCAGAGCAACACTCCTCTCACAAAAACACTCTCATAGAGCTCTATCTATCTATCTATCTATCCATCTATCTGTCTGTCTGTCTGTCTGTCTGTCTGTCTGTCTGTCTGTCTGTCTGTCTATCTTGAGGCTCACAGTCAGCGAATCCCACACTCTTAAAAATAATGCTTCAATTAGATTCCAAAAAGTGATTGAGAGTCAAATGTCGATTCACACATATTTTTTTTCTCGTTTTAAACAACCCCCCCAAAATATCAGCAGGCTTTACTGAAGCGGTGTCAGAAATTAGGATTCGTAGTAAAGGACAGCATTCTTATTTCTAAACCTTCTCCTTGTAATACCTGTCATACCTTTGTCATTATACAAATTTATGTCCTCATTTGTCACAAAAACGCGCACACACACACACTCACTCCCAAACACACACACACACGCGGCATTTTCTCCATGCAATTCAAGTCATTCAACTGGAATCTAAACAAATATTTGAATTGTTAAAGTCCAGTCATTATGAATTGTAAAACAATGCATCCCGTAAATAATCAAGATATCATCATGAATTTGAAATATAATTGTTTTCACAGCGCTTTTTAGTGGTTTGTGCACTTTTCTTTCTATTGTACACAACCTTTTATAAAATATACATAGCCTATCTTTTATAAAACATAGCATAATTATAACAATATGAATAACAATGAATAATTATAACAATAATAAACAATAGAATTGTTGTTGTTTATATTGTGATTAATATTATTTTTCACAATAGTACACACCGTTTAAATGCAGCTTTACAGATCTGATTACTGAATGTGTGACAGAAAAATGTAGGCTATAAATTATTTTTTTGTTCTCAGTGAATGCAGATCTGAGGTCGGCAGCCTATTAAATACATAATGTTTAGAAAACAGTAAATTCACTAGCTTGTATAACTTCTAGCGCCTTTTTCTCGTGCATTAAATTTAGTCCCTGATAATGACAAGCCTTTCAGTTCCCAAACATTAATCCAACACGAATCCTTCTGAACCTAAAAATCCAGCATAAACATATTATTACGCTGTAAACGTGTAACTTTTGTCGTCTCAAAAGGCTATTCCTACCCGATTTAGTCGATAAGAATGAGTTTTGATGGTAGTAATGTAGCTATTTTGATCCAGTGAAGTTTTGACTTGAATGGAACCAGCAGATTTCCATGTTCTTATTTCTGCGTTAGTATTATTATCATCATCAAGCGTGACTGTTAGTGTTAACTAGCGCGAGAGTGTTGATGAAGGCACCTTGCGGGAACACCAGGCGCATCTTCAGGTAGCTGCTGGTCAGTCGGATGATGGACGCTTTGTCCAGCTGAGACGTGATGGCCGACGGTAACGGCAACATTCTGGCGAGCTCGTGAAACTCGCTCTTCTCCTTCTCCCGCCGCGTCCTCGCCGCCGTCTTGGACTTCTCCTTCATCGCTCCGTGAGTCGCGCTCAAATCCCTTCAGACGCTCGGTGACCGCAGCGCGAGAGCAGCGCATCTGACCCGCGCAGGCCGCTGCCGATCAAAGCACAGCAAAACTTCACTTCACCAACTCTAAAGAATTAAATAGCACTCTCAATTCATTGATACTTAAAAATACATAATGACACGGTGTTACTGTGCCAAAACTAACACATATTTACTTTAGCTGTCCTAAAATTCTGTTATAGCTAACAATTAAAAATTATAGTATTTATTTTCATTTAGCCTATTTATTTATTTTTATTATCACTCTACATCGAAACTCACGAAAACATTAACATTAAATTATACTCACCACCTTTTGTTCAGGATCAGTAGTTCCACACTATAAGCAGACCGGTCATTCTCTATTCTATTCCATTCCATTCAATTCGAATAAATTCAATTCACTTCTATTCTATTTTATTCTATTACATTTAATGCAATTCTATTTCATTCGATTAAAATAAATGCAAGTCTATTCTATATTATTATATTCTATTACATTCCATTCAAATGAATTCTATTCTATTTTATTTCATTCAATTCTATATTCTATTCTATTCTGTCCTACGGGGTGGAATCACACGTGAGCACATCATCAGGTACCGGGTGTGAGTGGCTGAAACGGTCCCGTGTCGTCCGGTCTTACCGTCACTCACGCGGTGTGTGTGTGTGTGTGTGTGTGGAGGAGGAGGTCTGCACAAAGGAAACTCATGAACTTCCTATAACACGTTCCTGTAGGCTACTTTGCGTGGACAACAAATTAAAGCCTTTAATACACACCGCTTCATCATCGCATCGAAGCCGTTTTCTTTGAATGTGCGAGACTTCCGGTCCATTAGCCGCTAACTAGAATAACAAAACGCAGTAAACTGTAAAACTATTTGCCCTACAAACCAGTGTTTATGATTATTACGATAATAAATTACAATTATATGGTCGCACATCTCAAAACAAGGTGTATGATGCATTCTTTTTTTTAGGTGTTTTTTTTACGGACTTAAATATATTTATTAGACCTTTATATATTTCATAGATATTGGATGTTTATGTATAGATTATACTTCACCAGTTTAGATACAGACTAGGCTAGCAACATTTATTCGCCACCAATTTTATTTTCTTCTAGCGTCATGAAAAGGAGCATCAGCACTAGCATCTGCAGTTTATTATTTTTTTTTTTAGATATTGTTCTGATCTGAGTGCAGAATGCAACCTCTACAATAACAGTCAGAACAAATAAAGAAAACTGAGGAGGAGAAGGTGTTCTGAAGATGATATAAATGGAGATGGCAGGTTTTCTTTTTCTTCCTTTCTTTTTTTTTTTGAGGCTGTAGAAATGAATCCAGAGAGAGAGAGAGAGCTCACGCACAGCACTCACACACTTTAACCCCGCAGCATCTATTTATCACCAACAAAAGCCTTTTACTTTCGCAAGAAAAGTTTTTCTTTCCAGCACGTGCATGACAAAATTCTTCTCAGAGCTGTTTTATATGTTTGGAAAGTATAACCTGACAGACACCTGGACGTGAATAAATAAATACAAATAAAATAAACAGGCATATATTAACGACTGTAGCCTATAAATATAACGCTCATTTTATTATCAGTACTAATTATGTTATTTATTTATTTCGGCCATCATTATTATTTTATCTAAACTAAATGACCGCTTGCTGATAAATTATCATAGGCTGTTACGGTGAAAGTATGTAGATAGCGTATGTTTCTGCAAAACATTATATATATATATATATATATATATATATGTGTGTGTATAGGCCTAATTAAATGACTTTGTAATAATAATAATAATAATTCGTGGTGATTGCAGCTAAATGTGTTTGTGGCTGTGACTCGTTGATTAGTGGTGTTTTGCACACATTACAGGCGTGTTTGAAAAGAGAGATTTTGAAGATGTGGAAACAGCTCATAATCTGCCGATCATATTAATCCTCACATTAATCTGTGTGTGTTTGATGGGAGCGCGTGGCGCATACGCTCGTGTCATTAGCGGTGGGCGAAAACGCGCTGCGATTAATCTAGAGTTTCTGATGATTTCAGAGCAGTGAGAGTGAATTTAACACGAATAGACGTCTCTGTTATGTGCGTGTGCAATCAGGGCTGTTTCGGCTAATAGGTTTTGCATGCATTTCTAGCTGGTTTCTAATCCTCATTAAAATATTTTCGTAAATTCAACCTAAAATCTTAATGTCAGTTGTGTAGTATTTAATCATGAACCCAGCCAACGTTCTCTCAACGTTATATCTACAAACCTTTGTCTAATAGGCCTAATGTTTAAGTTATCTGGTCTTTAAAAGTTATCGTTCATTGACATTTTTGCATGTTTGCACACAGCAGATGCTTTCCAGATGAAGCGATCTGCAGACGTACCTGGTTCGCTAAATGCTCTTACAACATATTTGTGTGAGCTGGGAAAAGTCAACAATGCGCTCTGTAATGGCAAGCTCCATTCGTGACAATTTACCCTGTGTGCTTGTGACAACTTGCCCCACTTGCAAAAAATAAGTCAAATTTTTTTCTAATCAAGACATTAACGTTTCTATCTCTCCTGACCTTCAAACATTAACCTCTTTACTGTTGTAAAAAACAAGAAAAAAGAAAAGTGTGACAACTAGCCCCGGTCTCCTGACAGCATCACAGCCGGGGACTGTGATGTTCAAAATGAAGTCGCTCAGGCTGCAGATCTCACCGTTACCATGGTAACGCACACTGACCATTAACGTTTTCATTGCTGACCAGACCCCGACCCACAGACGGATCCAGAGAGAGATTTGTGCAAAACTACGAGGCGCAGTGAAACGAGTGAGCTGGATTTCAGAGGCTTTGAGAGTGAAAGCAGAGCCGTGCGGACGATTAAAGAGAACTGTTACTGATATGAAAAGCTGGATTGTGTCTCTCCAAAGATCTGAAGAAGCACAGTTTAAGCAAAACTAATTTTTCAGGACTTTCTCCAGGATGAAATCACGGTTTTATTTGAGAGCTTCAGATTTACTAAGAGAGCGTCTTTAATGCAATATAATTTTACAAAAGATCCCTTACAGTGTTGGGTTCTCTTCATGGCTCATTAATTTGGGCTATGTATTATTTTTCTTTGTTGAAACTGAAGTGTGTTATGCTTTGAGCGTAACAAAAAAGGCACATTACAAATAAAAATTGTTTTAGTGTTGTGTTGCTTTGCATATAAGGAAAGCAGATTACAAAAAGATGTTTCTTTTAGTTGTTAGAAATGAGGTGTCTCAAAATGTTCTGGATAATTGTTTTAATTACAATTATTTAAATAATTATGTGTGTGTGTAGATGCTACACATTTTAGGAAAAAAAATAAAAAATGATTGTTATTATTGTGTATCATATATATAAGTTTGGGATCAGTAAGATTTTTAATTTGATTAAAAAAACAGTAAAAATAGTGAAATATTATTATAATGTAAACCAGCTGTTTTCTATGTGAATCTCTGTTAAACTGTAATTTATTTCTGTGATGCGCAGCTGTATTTTCAGCATCATTACTCCAGTCTTCAGTGTCACATGATCTTCAGAAATCATTCTAATATGCTGATTTACTGCTCAAGAAACATTTCTGATTATTATCAATGTTGAGAACATTGATATTTTTGTGGAAACTTTGATACATTTTATTTTTCAGGATTCACAGATGAATAGAAAGTTCAAAAGAAATCTTTTGTAACATTATAAATGTCTTCACTGTCACTTTTGAGCAATTTAATGCATCCTTGATCAATGAAAGTATTAATTTCTTAGAGAAATTGAAAGAAAAAAAATGTAGTGACCTCAAACTTTTGAACGGTTGTGTAAAATGTCACAAAAGATTTCTATTTTAAATAAATGCTGTTCTTTTGAACTTTTAATTTATCAATCAATCCTGAAGTGTGTGTGTGTGAGTGTGTGTGTGTCTGCGTGTGTGAGTGCTTGTGTGTGTCTGTGTGTGTGTGTGTGAGTGTGCGAGACCGTGTGTGTGT
>NW_015551074.1:1317821-1326764 GCF_001515605.1 Sinocyclocheilus anshuiensis | reverse complement strand
TGTGTGTGTCTGTGTGTGTGTGTGTGTGTGTGTGTGTGTGTGCGTGCGTGCGTGCGTGCGTGTGTGTGAGAGTCTTCCTGCATCTCCTCCATCAGTGAGTCTGAGTGTGTGAATTTAAATCATCCTGAGCGGTTTATCAGGAGGTCATCACAGGGCATGCGCCGCAGGAAGTCACACAGCACAGCCATTTCCTGTTTGAGCCCCAGATGATTGGTGATGCAGAGCGAGTGGCCCGGCATAGAGGAGACTCATTAACAGAGACACAAGATGATGCTGGCAGCACAGACTGAAAAAAACAGCAAAAACGGAGAATTTCCTCTCTCATAAGACACATCAGAGAGAGATAAAGACTGCTCGTGAAACACTCACAGATCAGTCGTCTGAACTCATTCTCAGCGTTTCTGGTAGTTCAGAGCTTATTAATGATGATGAGTGTGAATCATGGAGCAGCGGCGCCCTCTAGCGGAAACACACACAACAACCACCGGGTTGGCACACTTCCGGTTCGAGTGCTCAAAATATCAGTTGTTTCTAAACTTTAATGATTAAGCATGTATTCCATGCATGCTTAACATACTCTGTAATACTGTACAATTATGTACTGAGTAGGTTTATTTAATTTATTTATTTTGAACTTAATTTAATTTATTTTTTATTTTAATTGTATTCTCTTTTCTTAAGGTTGGGGGGAGTGGAAACAATATTGTTTCACTATTCTCCTGTATTTTTTTTTTTTATCATGTTATTAATGTAAAAGTTCGATAAACAAATTAAGTAAAATGAATGTGAATTAAAAAATTCAATCAATAATTTATTTATAAAGCACCTTAAAAAGCATGAAAGTATCCCAAAGTGCTGTACAAGAAAATCAAAAACAATAATAGCAATTAATTAAAATACATAAGTAAATACCTGTAAAACTACACATTTTCACAACTGAAAATGCTCGATCACCTCTACACTTATGACGTGTGCATGGAACCTTGAGCATAATCTGCGAGTTAGATCTTAGCGATCTTGAGGAGGATTGAATAACTAACAGATCCTTGATGTATTCTGGGGCCAAGCTACTGATGGCTAGAAGAACAATTATTCCCAGTCTTTAGAAATGCCAAATTTATTAAATATAGAGTCCAGTGGAATCATGTATAGAGAAAAAAGCAACGGCCCTAAAATAGAGCCCTGAGGTACCCCGCAACTTACAGGAGCAGCAGAAGAACAATTATTCCCAATCTTTAGGGTGAAAGTTCTACCCTCCAGGTACGAATGGAACCAACGTAAAGCCACCCCATTTACCCCAACACACTGCTCAAGACGCTCTAACAAAATGGTATGATCCAGCGTGTCAAAGGCTGCACTCAGGTCTAACAAGACAAGACCGACACAATTTCCATTGTCAACTTCCAATAAAATATAATTTAATACGCTAATAAGGGCAGATTCAGTACTATGACCAGTTCTGAACCCTGACTGAAACCATTATGTCAACCTCTGCTAAAAAAGAAGAGAGCTGACAAAACACAACCTTTTCTAGGATTTTTGCAATAAAAGGAAGTTTAGAAATTGGACGAAACGTTTGAAGTATAAATGGATCTAGGCCGGGTTTCTTTAACAAGGGCTCCACTACTGCATGTTTCAAACGCAGTGGCACACAACCCTCGGCCAGACTTTTGTTTACGATTAATAAAATGTATGGACCAATACTATCAAAAACATAATCTCAGTGATTTCCAAAAGCAACATCATCTTAAAGGCTCTAAAGGAGCCACATCAACTCCAGGATCTAGCTTCATTTGGTGCAATTGCAGAGCGAATACCATCGATTTTATCAATAAAAAACGATTTAAATTATTAATTTTGAAAGTTTTTGTTTTTTAATTGTTGTGGGATCCCTATACTATTACTAAAATGAATAATTATTATGATGTTGAGTTTGATTAATAAGATTTTTGGTCTGGTTTTATTACAATTCACCAAACTTTTTTTTTCACACTCTGAAATACAGTTAATATTAAAGCAATGCAAATAGCAAGCGGTTCAAAACAATATTATATTATTAAAAATATATGACTTTACAAAAATAAAAATGCATATAACATTTATTTAACATTTTCTAATTTAATAATATTTAATATTTTAATTTTCGCAAACTGATTATACAGAATACAGTAATTACAACTTTAAAAGAAAAAGTTTTACATATTTTATGTTTGCACTTGGAAGCCACTGTTACTATGCTTAATCAGGCTTATTATTTAGCTCATTTTAAACACAAAGTATGTGTTTTCTGCAAATATAATTGTTGCACATATAACGGTTATAACAGTTGTACAAATAAATGACACCGCATAAAGCTGAATACTGCTTATTAATTAAATATTATTTATTATATTTATGAATCTTTTCGTTTTACTAAGAATTGTTCTTGCAAGTACGTTTTTACTGTATTTTTCAGGACTTTTAGTTAGAAACGTGAAATTAACCACACCTGTGGGACTGAAACGACACATTTATGTCTGCTGTCTGTTTGTACATTTAGATCGGCTTCATTATAATCAGTCATAGTGTAATTATGTAAATTGTTGTAATTCTCCTGCTGAGCCACTAGAGGACGCCACAGACCCTCATTCATTCGCTCTAATAATAATGTTTGACACATATGAAGACAGAGGCTCTTCTGCGCAGTTAAAGCTCATTATTTTCCTGATGACTATTTTGTGCCAGTGTGTGTTTTGGGCAGACAGGAGGAAACCGGAGCCAGAGCCGCTGTCAGCGGTAACGGATGAGTTCCGAGCTCATTACGCCGCGCGACATGCTCCGAGAGCCGGCCGGAGATGAACGCGGCCATCGCGACGGAAACACATCCATCAGCATCACACTCGTCCATTTATAACTGCCACACAATATACACAAAAACACATATATACACAGAAACACACACACAGACACACACACACACACACACACACACACACACACACACACTGATACACACACACACTGATACACAAACACACACACGCACACACACACACACACACACCGTTTAACCCTTGCAGATGCTGACCTTCTTCTACTCACTTCTTTAGCATGAACAACCAATGCACAAACCATAAAAAAAGTTTTGGTTTGATTAGTGGTCAAATAATTTCATAGTTATTAATATTAATATTAATATTAATGCATTAAAACACAGTTCTCTTTCTGCAGTAAATGAGTCATGTATGGAAGCTTATTTAAAAAAAAAAGTAGTAATTGCAACATCTCACAATTCTGACTTTTCTTTCAAAAATGGTAAAAAAACTAAGAATTCAGCAAAAAAAAATCAGAATTACGAGAAGAAAACGTCAAAATTATGAGGAAAAAAAGAATTGTTTGAAGGAAACTGTGAATTGTGGGATATAAACATGCAATTGTGAGAAAAATGCAGAATTGTCAGCTAAAAAGTTGCAACTGTTTTTTATATTTATATTATGACGACTTCTAATGAAATTTCTCATAATTTGAGCATAAGCACAAATCTTTTAGTTGATTACTCGAAAATATATGAAATTAGTTGCTAAAAAATGTATACTCCTATTAACCATGTTATTCATTTACTTCTATGATAGTTTTATGGTGCCTTTATGTTAATTCTTCAGATGCTGACAGCCTCTGGTTACCGTGTTTTCAGTGAATGGAAAAGAGCAGCATGAACATTCAGCTAAACATCTTCTTTTGTGCTCCACAGAAGAAAGTCATGATTTCTTTTTTTTTTGTGGTGGACTATGCATGAACAACAGTAGGACTGAGCTTGAGATAAAAGCATCTGCATCTATCGTACTTCAGACAGTCAAACAGAGGAATACATCTGCTGGAGAGCGCAGCAGATATCAAGACCTGCGAAATCTCATTATCTGAGCACCACCGGCACACCTTGAACTAAACACCTGAAGAGCACCTTCACGATCAGAGACGTGCCGCTCGGGGATTCATTAAGGCCAAAACCACAGGAGTGAATTTAAATCAATGAGCACAGTGCTCAGGGACCATTTCAACGCTTCTGGTAATTAGGCTGCGAGCGTCTCCACAGGAAAGCTGTCATTAGAAAATACTTCATCTAATTATAGGATCCAGAGCAGAGGCCCCATCCGGCATCACAGCAATTCTGTCCATCACTTCACACGGACTGCTTTAAACTGCGTGAAGGAACAATCCAAATCACATTCTGTCATGATCTACTCACTCTCGTGGAGCTTCAAACCTGTAGGAACACAAAGCAGATGTTTAGCAGGATGTTCAAGCTGCACTTTTCCATCTGAAGAGCCTCAAAACGGGAACGTTCTGGCAAGGTTCTCTCAAAGTTAAGAGCAAACTAGGGCTGCACGATTAATCGCATGCGATATTTAACGCGCATCTTATCAGTAAAGCCGGTTCTGTAATCAGCGGTAAATCTCCATCACCTGCGGGCTTTCACATTGAGCAGCATTAACTACACAGAGCCGTTGTTCACTGACGAGCTGCGCTAAACCACGTTCATATTCGCGCGATTTTTTGCGCAGCTCGTCAGTGAACAACGGCTCTGTGTAGTTAATGCGGCGTCTGATTACAGAACCGGCTTTCTGACAAGATGCGCGTTAAATATCGCATGCGATTAATCGTGCAGCCCTAGAGCAAACGTTCTTCTGGTAACCGTAATAGAACATTTGTTATTTGGTTTTAGCACAATAATGTTGCTTATACATCGTTCATGGGACGTTTTTCTGAAATGGCTTAGTTGGACGTTCATATAAGATGACCATAATGTTTGCAAAATGATAATATGGAACTTAATGTTGTCTTTAACATTCACCTAACCAAAAAAGAAAAAAAAAACATTTACTAACCCTAAAAAAGGGCAACGTATCCTGGGGGATCCAAACATTAAAATCTAAATAAAAAGTCAAGTCAATTGCGACGTTTTATCTCACAAATCGGACTTTTTTTCTCATAATTGTGATTTTTTTTAAATTTTTTATTCAGTGGCGGAAACGGGCTTCCATAATTTGTGTCCGAAGATGACGGAAAATAGCGATAAATTAATTTTATGATTTCTCTTTATGGTCTTGCCCTTTTTAGGGTTAAACATTTAAAAAACTGAAATTCAGAAATAACATTTTCGTAACTTAATGGTAACATTAGCAAAACGTTTTTAGTAGGGCTGTCAAATAATAATGCATTGACGCAAATTAATTTTAACGGCACTAATTTTATTAACGCAGCGCATGTTCTGTTTCAGGGTTTCCGCGGGTCCTTAAAAAGTCTTAAGAGATTTTAAATTTAGCTGTATCATATTTAAAATCATAAAAAGTCTAAATTATGATTTCAAGAGGTCTTAAATTTGGGGAGGGGAAGACAAGAATTGCGATATGGCTGAATGTGACGATTAAACTTCAAAAAGGCGATGATTTTATTGAATAAATAAATATGAGCGCTGCACGTTTCAAAGTCCGCTGCTGCGCTGCTTTGTTTACAGTCTGAGAAACCGCGATATTTCTGCCGTTCCGACAGTGCCATCTGCTGGCAGAGAATGAGTTTGCATTTTCAATAAACCCGTCTGCTGTTTTTGTTCAGACTAATGCGAACATTCACCCATGTTTTTATGCAGCAAACACGCAGCGGTAAATGTGAACTAGTAGATCGATAAGAAGATAATGCATTATAAAAATCTAAACAATTAAGCCAGTAAAATATAGTTGTTATTTAATCAATATAATAATCAATTGATAATAATTGTTTAAATTAATATAATAATTGATACTTTTGATTACATTTCTTAAAAATGGTTTAAAAATCTTTTTGTGTTTGTGAAAACCTGTATTCTGTATTTTATGGTTTCACTAATAATAAACATACATTTGCATAATATTTGTCCATGCCCATGTTGATTAGAGTATTAAAAACTTAAAAGGTATTAATTTAAGGTACATTTATGACAGATAAAGTTGTGATTAATCACGAGTTAACTCATGACAATCATGCGATTAATCACGATTAAATATTTTAATCGATTGACAGCCCTAGTTTTTAGTTCACTGGGCTGAATATTTAATAATCTTCTCAAAACGAACAAAAACATTATCTGT
Source organism: Sinocyclocheilus anshuiensis (assembly GCF_001515605.1). Classification (NCBI taxonomy): domain Eukaryota; kingdom Metazoa; phylum Chordata; class Actinopteri; order Cypriniformes; family Cyprinidae; genus Sinocyclocheilus; species Sinocyclocheilus anshuiensis. Next base: position 1,320,660 of record NW_015551074.1, on the reverse strand, counting down.
ACATTGTTTATGGAACTTGTTTTTTTTCCTGAAATGCTTCAGTTGGACGTTCATCTAACGTTTTTGAAATGTTGCTACTTGTTTCAAAAAACATTCAAATGTAACGTTCCCATAATGTTTCAAAATGATCAAATGGAAAGTTCTCCCTAACATTTTCTTTACTGTTCGCATAATAACATTTTTTAATCACTTAAAAAACTGGAACATTCTGAGAACATTCAGAAATAAGGTTTTCATAACTTAACAGCGACTTTAGTCACACGTTCTTAGAAGAAGAAGTAATGTTACTACTTTAAGATTCGAAAGTAACATTCCCATAATGTTTGCAAAATGATCAAATGGAACGTTCCCTTTACGTTTTGCATTACCAATAAAAAAATAAAAACGTTCTAAAACATTTAAAAAACTGGAAATTCTGGGAATATTAGTGCAACGTTCTTGGAAGTTTTCTGTTCGCTGGACAGTAGATTATATGACATACTGACATGATAAGGTAGTTTAATGTGAGGAACTTCTCATTTCTCCGTCTCTGAATCGTTAGGGTTCACAATTCGACTCGTTGCATGGGATTTTAAATCACCTGAAAGAATCACGTCTTTATTGTCAGCTTGACGTTTGTGGTCACTATAAACTCACGTGAGTGTGAATAAACCATGACAGGATTCTCTATTCCGTTGTTTTCTCGCTCTGATTGAGTTTCCGTGGTAACAGCTGATTTGATTGATTGCTCGTCAAGATGTGAAATGCATGTTGAGTGAAGGAACACCTGCAAAAACTGTTTCTCTGTCTCTGTCTGTCATGGCCAGAGAGAGAGATGCTCTTTACAATAGATAAAATAAACAGATCAAAGCGTCACTCGATAAAATACAACATTAATATGCGAGAGAGTTGATCTACTTTCAAGGTTTCTCTCAATCTCTCAACCGCAATTCCATTTAATTGAATTCAGAATTGATCGATTGATTGGCTAATTATTTGATCAGACAAGAGAAAGACAGAGTGTCTCATTCGCTAATATTTGTGTAGATTATTCATGGCAAAACGTCAGATACAATCTAAAATTGTGAGATATAAACTCAGAATTGCGATTGCAAGAAAAACGGTCTGAATTGCGAGAAAATTTGTCTGAATTGTGAACTTTTTTTATCCACGGCACAAATGGTTTTCAATAGTTCCTAATTTTTTTTGTAAATTTAAAATTAGTACAAAAAAGTTATTAATGAATCTCAATTTGTTCGTGAAAATGTTCATATGCAGATTCCTGAGGCCCAGTGTTATACAAAATGGTATTAAAATGCAAAATAATGGCATATTTCTTGAATAACAACCGGACGCAATGCTTATTGTTGTATACTGCATCACGTACTACTTCCAAAAAAAGAAGGCAGTGAACAGCGTGTACTTGAAAATATGGCATAAGCAGCGGACTAATATCGCATTCAGAGAGTCATCTGACCTTTGGTTAGAGGTCAGTAGGTCACAGTGCTTCCTCTGCAGATGAGATTTCCATGCAGTATGCATCAGTTTTGCGTGTCTTTTAATTTGCACTGTGTGTGTGATCATGCATATGTGTGTGTGTGTGTGTGTGTGGAGAAAAATAGCACATATAGAGCTGAATATTCAAAGTCAGCAGCTTTACAGAGAGAGAGATACAGATAAACGAATGGAGCGCAGGATGATGAATGACTGTAGGTCTGCTTGTCATCTCTGTCCTGGAGTCAAGGGCTGAGCGAGTGTGTGTGTGAGTGTGTGTGTGTGTGTGTGTGTGTGTGTGTGTGTGTGTGTGTGAGTGTGTGTGAGAGAGAGATATGTCAGCTCCGCTGTGGGCACAGGCACATTTTAACACTAATGAATGACAGCACAGGGCCAATGCTGCCAATGAAATGGAGTCACGCTCTTCAAGGGCCGAATAATTAGAGCCTGTGCCATCAGCATCCTTCTCTCAAATACACCAGACTCACACATTCACTACCAGCAACTAAAACACTTCTGCTATAATCAGCTGCTGACTTCCAAACACACAAAATGTATGTAAAACAAGCTAAATTAAATTACCATCAGATACATACTTAGTGCACATCAGGGTTATTATTAACTAAAACCAAAACCATATAAAAGTCTGTTACTTGAAGTAATCTTTAAATGAAATGTAAAAAAAAACGTACAATTATTAAACTTAATTTACTTCAACATTTCAACATTCAGATTAACTTGAACTAAAATGACTAAAATTAAACTATACGTTTAAAAAAGATGAAAAACGAATAAAAACAGCAAAAATTACTACAATTTAAAATTAAATTGAAAACAGAAAATATAAAAAATAAAAAATAATAAAAAACCTCAGTAGCTCATAATTTTTTTCTCTATATTTTGAGAATTGTGATATAAATTCTAGATATACAAATATATTAAAATGTGAAATATAAAGTCAGAATTGCGAGAAAAACAACTAAATTACAAAACTTAAAATTCAATTGAAAACAGAAAATATAAAAATAAAAAATAAAAACCTAAGTAATATGTTCTCTATATTTTGAGAATTGTGATATAAATGAACAACCTGCTTGACAGCAACCAGTCTGGTTTCAAAAGTGGACATTCAACGAGACTGCCTTGCTGTCCAGGCTGGACTATTGCAATGCTCTCTTGGCAGGTCTTCCAGCCAGTTCTATCAAACCTTTACGATTAATCCAGAATGCGGCAGCAATATTAATTTTTAATGAGCCAAAAAGAATGCACGTCACACCTTTGTTTACCAGTTTGCACTGGCTACCAGTAGCTGCTCGCATAAAATTCAAGGCATTAATGTTTGCCTACAAAACCACCACTGGCTCTG
>NW_015551074.1:1309280-1317439 GCF_001515605.1 Sinocyclocheilus anshuiensis | reverse complement strand
GTAGCTGCTCGCATTAAATTCAAGGCATTAATGTTTGTCTACAAAACCACCACTGGCTCTGCACCCATTTACCTAAATTCATTACTTCAGAGTTATGTGCCTCTAGAAGCTTGCATTCTGCAAGTGAACGTCGCTTTATTGTGCCATCCCAAAGAAGCACAAAATCACTTTCACAGACTTTTACATGAAATGTTCCCTCCTGGTGGAATGACCTGCCCAACTCAATCCCAGCAGCTGAGTCCTTAGCCTTCTTCAAGAATCGCCTAAAAACACATCTCTTCCATCTTTATGTGACCCTCTAACTCTAGCACACTCTATTCTAATTCTATTCTTAAAAAAAAAAAACACTTGTCCCTTTTAGACTTGCACTCTATTCATTTGCTACTTGTTTTCTTTAAAAAAAATAAAAAATAACACTAGCTTTCTAATCTTTTTGTATTCTATCTGTTTTCTTTTCATTTTTGTATACAATTAACAAAAGCAAAAAAGACCTCTAACACTAGCTTGCTCTATTCTTTTTCTTTTTATTTATTATATTATTTAAAAACCCTTGCTAAGTGTACCGCGTTAAGCTAACTGAGACTTGTTATAGCACTTGTATATCATTGCTTTTTTGTTGATTTTGATTGCTTCCATTGTCCTCATTTGTAAGTCGCTGTGGATAAAAGCATCTGCTAAATGACTAAATGTAAATTCGAGATACATAAATACATATAAAAATGCGAGATATAAAGTCAGAATTGCGAGAATTTTTTTTTAAATTAATTCAGACTTTTTATCTCTCAGTTCTGAATTTGTTCTCACAACTCCGACTTCTCCCCTCAGAATTGCGAGGTAAAAATTAAGTTGGTAGAACACTGTAAATAAATGTTTTTGTAACCTTTAAATAACGTTATAATCACCACAAGAAAAACCGAACATTTTAAAGTTCTTAGAATATTAAAAATAAATGTTAAAATAATGTTAGGCTATATTTTGGGTGAAAGTAAAGTTAGTAGAATGTTTAAGAAACATTTTTGTAATTTTTAAATAACGATATAATCATGATGACAATAAAAAACTGGATGTTTTAGCATTTTAGAAACATTTCAGAAACATTTCAAAACGTTGTTCAATTTGTTTCCTGGAATTCTTAGATTATTAAAAATAAACGTTCAAATAACATTATACTTCGGGTAAAAATAAAGCTAGTAACATATTCAAATAACGTTATAATCACGACAAGAAAACGGGACATTTCAACGTTTTTGAAACATTTCAAAACAATGTTTGCACAACGTTTTTATAATGTTACCTGCGGTGCCGTACAACAATAAGCATATCAATTATTAGTATGCATTATGATGCATGTTTCATTTGTACGTCCAATAAAATGATTTATTTAGAATTTTTAACTCAGTTTTGTGTAAAATATTGTAATTATGACATTTGGTTCATGTATCTGTGTTAAGCAGGTGTTTCTTCCTCCTGCTGTGTTCTGAGCTCCTCTTCCTCAGTTATTATCTCACACTCTGCATTCATACACACTCCTCATAACACACACACACAAACTCACACGCACACACACACTTCACACACGCACGCACACACACACACACACACACACGCACACTCACGCACACACACACACACACACACACGCGTGTCCTTGAGCTGTCCGTAGCTCCGAGAAATGGGAAATGTGCTCCTTGTGAAGGTGGAACTGTTAAATTGATCAGAAAATCATGTTTGTAGTCTTTCTTTTACTGCATCAGACGGTCAACAAAATGTCAAGAAAATAACGAAAATACAAATAAATAAATCATATAAATAAATCATATAAAAATAAGATATAAATACAATAATATGAAATATTAACATAAAATATACATAAATAAAACTTTACGATATAAAAACTATATACAAATACAAATGAAAAGCTCTAACATCCCTGATAGCACGCGTACATCGTGGAGACGTCTATCTGACGTCTGCATTACATCTGCAAGACGTATTTTTTAGAGTGTTTGCTCATCTGCAATACGTCTATAGGACGTTTCCTATCAGATGTCAAATAGACGTTTAGAAGATGTCTTTATGATTTACAATGCATGTGAAACTGACGTCTGTCAGATGTTTGTACACAGCAGATCTTTAACAGACCTCTTGCAGACGTACCCGTGCTATCTGGGATTACATTAAATGTGTGAAATGGTCACTATAGCACGGTTGCTTTCTAAAATCGAGTACACATGTCCAGTTTGTTGCTCTGGCGGTGTGTTCGTGCGCGTGTTTGCCTGTGAATGAAGCATCTGTCAAATCAATACAAATAAATGTGAATCTAATTACAGAACACAGCCCGCTAATTTCCCAGATCACTTTCAGAGCTCACACAACTTCATGCAGATCTCACTGAATAAATCGCTAGGGTGTGCTCACCGAGGTCCTGTAGCTCATCTGCGCTAGGCTGCGAGTTCAGTTTAATTGCTGCGTTGCTTGGCAACCCTGAAGCTAATGAACTACGTTCACCGAAGAACTGTTTATCTTTATTAACAATGTAACTATTTATTGAACTGTTTGTTCCCGTTGCCACGGGAGAAAGAAAAGAGATATTAAAGAGATCTGTGATTGTTTATGTTTTCTCATCTCTACAATATCCAAATTTCATGACCACTGACCTGATCAAATTAAATTTCCATCAAAAGCAGTGGTTATGAAAGTCGATGAGAAAAATAAATAAATGAAGAGCTATGAAAGAAAAACATTCTTGTTGGGGACAGTGCTATTAGAAGCCTGCTGAAAAACAACCAATAGAATTAGTAATGGTTTCAATAGTTATAAAGGGAATAGTAATGGTCCCTTGTGGGTCACTACTGGTAATTTGTTGCCTTCTATTGTTATTCATATTAAAACCACTGAATCCTAATGGAATATGCCTGGAAACACGCGAATGGAAAAAACCAGCCCAAAGGTCAATCAAAAACCACCCAATATCAAAACTCAACATAAACCTAAAACACACATTTTACAATCACTGTTACGTGTTACACACAATTCTAGCTAGAAAATCACTAGTAGTAATCATAAACAGTGTTTTCATTAAATGAGCTCTTAGCAGAGTTTTATCATCTGTTGAATGTAAAATATTATAAAATGGAGAGTTCCGGTGCTTGATTCTGATTGGCTGAGCCGCGTTCGAAGCTGTTGTAAATTACTCTACAAAGTAACATACACCTTTGTTTACGTTTGTCTGTTGCTCGGCAACCACTTTGTAGCAACCACAACTGTTTCTGAGGAGCTACATTGTTTGGTGGAAGAATACTGTTTTTATTAATATCATTACACTTTATTTGCTCTGTTTTATTTTGTGAAACCTTACTACGTATATGGAATAACCGTTTTATAAAAGCAATAACCCCCGTGAAGCCGTGGTTTACAGTGGATTTATAACAGCTAAGAGGGTTTTAGGCACTCCGCTTCGCTTATTGCTTTATTTCAATTACAGTGCATGCAATCAAATCTTTAAACTGCAAACCTGTACTGCAACAGTTTACAAGTAGCCCAGCTCCGCAGGATAACCATGAACTTGGCAACACTGCTACTGGAAACTATTTGGTAATGGTTTTAATGGTTAACAGTTGATGGTTTAGAATATTTGTAACAGTATTTGTTTCGAAAACCATTACAACTTCGGTTCTAATGTTGTACTTGCGAATTCTCAGAATTCTAACTTTTTTTCCCACAATTATGAGTTTCAACGATCGAGATTTTAAACAGATCTGTGATTTTCTACTTTGATGTTAGCTTTCTTGATGTTTTTTTTTCTCTCTCATCTGTACAATATACTGAACGCTTCATGACCACTGCTAGAGAAACTTGTTTTGATGCATATTTAATTCAATCAGATCCGAGTCGTTTGCTGCTAAAAGCAGAACTAGAGCCCTTAACTGATGAATTATGGCCATTGACTCAAAGGGAAGGAGCTGAAACCCGTCTGTTTTCTCTTGGTGGCGCAGGTGTGTGATCGGAGCGCCGTAGCTGTTTTTTTGGTGTTAAACGAATAATTTCCTCCAGAGAACAGAAGTCTTAGACGTCCACACATGAGATATGCACATCTGCTGGTGCACTCGGGTGTCTGATACTAGATCTGTGCCAAAACCTAGTGAGCTGCCTACATAGGCAACATTTGAAGACATCATAGTCACACTCCCGATTATTGAAAGCATGCAGCAACGGTTTGGCTAAATTCTAAGCCAGCATCATACATATTCTTCACGGAGAAGGCAATGCATCAGGCAATGCATGATTATATAAAGGACAGACGCGCTGAGAATGGTGTTTGTGTGTCATTCTCTCGCGCGCACCGCATTAGTGTCCTGTTACCATGGCATCCGCATCACTGTCATCACCCTGAGAAACAGTGAAGAAGTCGAGTAAAATCCTGAAAATCACACAACAGATCTCTTTAATAGCATAATTGCAAATGAATCAAATGGAGACCGTTGCTGAAGTCTCCTTTTAAAGACATAAAGTCAGAGATCTCAATATGAACTCAAACATTTCTCATTAAAGTTTACTCCATGCAAATAATCTGCATTAATTATTAGCTCTATACTGGTACAACTATTGACTCACTTGTGCCTATTTTCATTTCTTCTGAAGTAATATATCATCTGAGACAAAGCTGATGCTTAAATGAAAGGCATCCTGAGCTATAAAAGAAAAACATTTTGCTCGGATAGAGACATTAGAAACCAGTACAAGTGACAGATTGAATCTGTGTTTGTGAACAAAATGGTTAAATTAATAATTCAATTACTCATTCATAAAGACAGTCCTTTGAATGGTTCTTAAATGAATCAGTGTAGCTGAAATAATCAGCTGAATGAATGATTCAATGACTCATCCATAAAGCAAGTCCTTTGTATGGTTCTTAAATGAATCAGATAATCAGCTGAATGAATGATTCAATGACTCATCCAGAAAGTCATTTGTATTGTTCGAAAGTGAATCAGTGTAGCTGAACAAATCAGTTGAATTAATGATTCAATGACTCATTCCTAAAGACAGTCATTGGTATTGTTCCTAAATGAATCAATATAGCTGAATAAGTTGGTTAAACGAGCAATTAATTGACTCGTTTATAAAGACAGTCATTTGTATCATTCCTAAATGAATCAGTGTAGCTAAATGAATCAGTTGATTGAATGATTCAATGACTCATCCATAAAGACTGTCACCTGTATGGATTCAAAATGAATCAGTGTAGCTAAATGAATCTGTTGTTTGAATTAATCAATGACTCATCCATAAAGAAAGTCATATGTATTGTTCCAAAATGAATCAGTGTAGCTGAGTTAATCGGTCGAATTAATAATTCAATGACTCATTCATAAAATACAGTAATTTGTATCATTCCTAAATGAATCAGTTAATCTAAGTGAATCAGTTGAATGAATGATTCAATGACTCATCCATAAAGACGGTCACCTGTATGGATCCAAAATGAATCAGTGTAGCTAAATGAATCTGTTGTTTGAATGAATCAATGACTCATCCATAAAGAAAGTCATTTGTATCATTCCTAAATGAATCAGTTCATCTAAATGAATCAGTTGAATGAATGATTCAATGACTCATCCATAAAGACTGTCACCTGTATGAATCCAAAATGAATCAGTGTAGCTAAATGAATCTGTTGTTTGAATGAATCAATGACTCATCCATAAAGAAAGTCATTTGTATCATTCCTAAATGAATCAGTTCATCTAAATGAATCAGTTGAATGAATGATTCAATGACTCATCCATAAAGACTGTCACCTGTATGAATCCAAAATGAATCAGTGTAGCTAAATGAATCTGTTGTTTGAATGAATCAATGACTCATCCATAAAGAAAGTCATTTGTATCATTCCTAAATGAATCAGTTCATCTAAATGAATCAGTTGAATGAATGATTCAATGACTCATCCATAAAGACTGTCACCTGTATGAATCCAAAATGAATCAGTGTAGCTAAATGAATCGGTCGAATGAATGATTCAGTGAGTCACTCAGAAAGGTTTGTCACATTGGTCATTTGTTGCCACCTACTGGTGTAATGATGTGACCTGCAGAAAGAGTCACTGTAAAATCCTCCTACTGATGTTTAATACATATATGGAGGTGTAGATTGTGTGTGTGTGTGTGTGTGTGTGGATGTTATCCCGTTCCGTCGGTCCATAACATCCTCTCTTCCTATTTCCATAATTATGCTAATGCCACAGATGGTGTGCGTCTCAGACAGTCAATTTCTCTGTTTACAGCAGCATTCGTGTGTGTGTGTGTGTGTGTGTGTGCAGTTATGTGAGTGACAAACTTCATCATCTGCATCTTCACACTGTCAATCCCTCAGGGACCTCCTCTAGATCTGTGTGAGTGTGTGTGTGTGTGTATGTGTGTGTGTGTGTGAGAGTGTGTCTCACAAGCGCTCTGTTGATCTCTCAGTGAATCAAAGCCCTTTCAGTCTCTCGGTCTTCAGCACTGAGAGTAAAACACCGAACACGTCCTCATCAAGCTTCCGCAGGATTTAGTCTAGTGAACCGCTGAATCTCATGTGGGAATGTCTAGGTCATGTTTCACTTCAAAATCCAAAGAGAAAATCAGGAAAATACATTTTCCTTAAAGAAAATGATGCCTTTTAATTGCTTCAACATCAACCGAAAGGCACTCACGGCTGAAAAATTGACAAAACAGAAACTATAGGTCAATTTTCACATGCATTTATGAGCACAATAAGCAAAAGAGAAGACAGATATTTGCTTTGTGACAGAAAATGAACACTATTTTAATGTTTTAGATTTTTCATGTCAGTGAAGTATATTTAATAGCTCATTACAAATCTCATTAAAGCATAATGCAAAAAAAACAACAACAACAACAACTTAGGTTTACTGCAAAATCAATGCAGATTCATGAATTAAACAACAAATACCTCCATGTAGTACACTTACAATTGTATTTCATCTTTTTTGGGCATTACAGTAATGACAATGAGATACTAATGCTTCCAAAAATGTATTTTCTTTATGCCAAATATATTTTATTATATAATTTATATAATAATTAATAATTATAAAATATGCATTATTGTATACTTATTATTTTTTATTATGTATATAATATATATATAATTTAAATAATAATAAAATAAATAAAATCTACATCAAAATTACGTTTAATACAATGTGCCACTTCTCTGTAATTACTTATTAGCAATTTCTGAGTGAAATTTGTCTCTACGTCCATTTTTTTTTTATTATAAGTTAAACTAAATTAAATAATAATATTAATTTAAAATATAAAAATATAATTAATCAATATAAAGGATGGTCTCTCACGCAAAAGCTCTTCACTCCTGTTTTGTTTTTCCAGAAGGACTGAACCTGTACGAGTTCATGACGTCATTCCAGTGACATCACATGAAAAATAGATTGCTGAGGTCATGTGATGATCAATAAATAAAGAGGAAGATGAAAAACAGAGCGGCGTGTCTCTGTCCATGGTGCTGAATCACAGCTCAAAACATAGCATAGGATTACCATGGTACACCGCCTGTCAGATCACGGTAATACCATGGTAACGAACAGCCCTATCACTACTTGTGGGCACTTTAGTTCAGCGCAGCGATGCTCTCGGTCAGACTGACGCGTTCGATCAGGTGCGTGACGCGCCCCCGCCCGCCCGCGCGCGCAGACTCACAGTCTCCGTGAGATGCCCGTTAGACTCGGTGCGGCAGTGCAGTACCGTCTCCACGCGCACACACACACACACACACACACACACACACGGATCCGTGAACCGGAGAGCCGCGTGCGGACCGCGGACGGTCATGCCGTGATGGTGTCACGCGCACGGACGCGTCTGCCGTGTTTGTGAAGCCGGAGATGATGATGATTAGGATGATGATGAGGAGCGGAGATCTCCTCCGGTTACCGGGGCTCGTGATCAGACTGACGGCGCTGATGTTAGTCGCCGGTTCGAGCGGGATGCCGCACGTGCTCAGATTCGGTGAGAGCTGATTGATTATATATTGAGTGTCACCGCGATTGATTCATTCATGTGTGTGATGTATCACTGTGTGTGTCTGTGTGTGTGTGTGTGTGTGTGTGTGTGTGTGTGAGAGAGAGAGAGAGAGTG
>NW_015551074.1:1306476-1309082 GCF_001515605.1 Sinocyclocheilus anshuiensis | reverse complement strand
CTCACACACACACACTCTCTCTCTCACACACACACACACACACACACACACGCACACAAATAATAAATATGATAAAAAATACATGAAATTAGCATTTTTTACAATAATTTATACAATAATAACTTTTGAATAAATTAGCATTTAAATATAATAATAAATAGAAATTAAATATGCATGTAAAATAAATAAAAAAATAAATGTGCATTTAAAAAAATAATAAATGTAAGATGTAAATATATAATAAATGTAATAAGTAAAAAATAATTATACAGTAAGTTAGCATTAAATACAACAACACAATGTACAACAATGACTTTAAAATAACTAGGAATTAAATCTGCATTTAAATAAATAAAAAAGTATTATTTAAGATATATTAAATGTAATAAGTAAAAACAAATAGAAATAGAAAAATATTTTATTAAATTATAAAAATACATTTTTTATTAAATTTGCAACTTGGATGGAAACTAGCCAGTGACACAAAAGGAAAAACTGCTCTGCAATCCCAATGTTTTAAGAACAAAAGTATATTTTAATGCAGAAATCAGCGTCATGGCTAGTAAAGGCTTGTTATATACAGACAGAGATAGTTTCTGATGGCAAAAACTCCACGTTTTTCACTCTTTACAGTGTGCATATGAAAAAATATGATTACACTGTACATGCATTGTTTATTTAGCGCAAAACGGTGTGGAAAACATGCCTTGATTATTTTAAACTAGATTAAGACTGTTTTCATTCTTGCATTAAACATTGTGAATCTATCAGGAATGTGCATGTCAAAAAAAACCCAAAACACTGTGTTATGACTGTATATGTCTGTATTTTATTTTGCATTTATTTATTTGTTTTTACATTTATTTAAATATTTTAATTGCTCATTATTTATTATTATAAATGCAAATTTATTTGCTAATATTTTTATTTGTAAGTTATTGTATAAATAATTACTGTTACTGTATAAATTATTACTGTATTTTATTTTATTTTGTATTTATTTATTTATATTTGCATGCACATGGCATGTAGATTCTAAATGTTTATTGGAAGAAGGAAAATTTGAAATTAAATCTGCATTTGAATAATAAATGTATTATTACATATAATAATTATATGTAATTAAAGATTGAATATACTTTTAAATAAATAATAAATGTAAGCTTTAAATCAAAAATTAAAAAAGTAAAAAAGAATTAGACATTAAAATTGGCATTTAAGTAAATAATAAATGTAATTAATATTTACTGCACATTCAAAATATTTACTGCAAGAAAAAAATGCTGTAATCTACTTTTAAAAAATGATTAGATTTAAAACATTTCATTTAAAAAATATTAATGTAATAATAAGAGTTAGAAATTACATTTGCATTTAAATAATACGTGTAAGATTTATTAAATATAATAAGTAAAATAATTTGAAATTAAATTAGCATTTAATGAAATAATACATGTAATTAAAAATAATTGTAAAGCATGTGGCAAGTGGATTCAAAATGTTTATTGCAAAAAGGAATAATACAGTAATAATTTATACAATAACTTTAAAATAAAACTATTAGAAATTAAAATTGCATCTGAATTACATAATAAATAATGAGAAATAGGCATTTAAATAAATGTAAAAACAAATTAAAATATTAAAAAATACATTTGCATTTAAATAATAAATATAAGATTTAAATCCATAATAAATGTAATAATTAAAAAATATTAGAAATTAAAAGAGCATTTAATTATATGCATTGTGTTCATATCTGAAGAGGGTTTGTGATCATTCAGCTGTCAAGTTTTCATATTAATTTTAGTTACGTTTTTAGTATGTATTTTTTTTATCATTTTTCAGATTTTTTAAATGTTTAATTTATTTCAGTTTTATTTTTTATTTCCACTTGGTGCTTCAACTTTCAAATTTTTCTAATTACATTTTTTAAAAATCTAACATTTATATTTTATTTCAGCTTAATTTCAAGTAAATAAATGTTTTAAATAGTTTTAGTTAACGATACTAACCCTTTATTATTCAAATATTATAAATTTTCACAGGTTTACTCAGACGGTATTATATTATATTATATTATATTATTAAATATTTAAACATTATTAATTCTCAAAGCAATAAAGTAAACCACCTGGGCCTATTTTTTTAATAACTTTAATTGTTTTATTATATAAGATTGCAAGTAAAAACAAATAATGCATTATGCTGACTCTTTAAATGACATGAAGAAAACAGAATGAATTCATTAATTTTTGTACGACACTGCAGGTTCTCAGCGCAGTCTTACAGATGTGTTTCATTGCATTTCAGGACCAAACGTGTGATAAACCGCATGCACTTAAACGGGAACAAAGCCACTTAAAGCTCCATGTCAGACGACTATTTTCTCCGGCAGCAAATTGCACCTTTCACGATTTAAAAATACAAGCAAGAACAAAGCAGAAATCCATGAGCTATTAGCATGCGAGTCAGACAGAGACGGAAGGAAGATGGATTGATCCGTTGTTTCCAGAAGCCACACACACTCTCTCTCACACACACACGCACACACACACTCACACACACACACACACACACACACACACACACACACACTCTCTCAC
>NW_015551074.1:1297608-1305462 GCF_001515605.1 Sinocyclocheilus anshuiensis | reverse complement strand
CACACACACACACACTCTCTCTCTCTCACACACACACACACACACACACACTCTCTCTCTCACACATACACTCACACACACACTCACACTATTTACACTCACACATTATTATTTATTATTTTTTTTATTTTAATTTAATTTAATTTAATTTAATTCAACAGCACATTCGTTAAATGTAAGAGAGCTGAATTATTCCTGCATGTGCCGCGTGTCAGCCGTAATCAGTTCTCTTAATTCTAACAATTGATCAAAACTAACATTTGATCAATTGTAATATTTTTAATTGACTTTGATCATGGAGCACAGGCAGAACTCAACAGCTGAGAATGGGATAAGTTTGTGCATCTGAAGCAAACATCATCCATCAGGCCAGAGCAGACTGAAGACATTTGCTGTGTTTGTGAGCGTCGTCTGTTCAACACTGAAGCTGAGAATGACAGTCAGGAGACCTTCAGAAGCCAATCGATATCTGCAGAGACTCACCTCATCAGTGTGTGTGTGTGTGTGTGTGTGTGTGCGCTGTACACAGATCTCTATCTGGATATAAAAAGAAATACAACAGCAGGTCAGAGAAGGTCATGATGGCAGCCGTACGATTCGTGTAGTTATGCTTTACACTCAAAAAATATTTAGAAGAATATTGACAATGTAATTATTTACATAAAATATGTACTAAATATTATGCTAAATATTTAGTAATATTTAGAATATTACATTAAGATTAATGTGTTTGAATGACATAAAAAAGTTAGAACATTTACAAACTAATTATATACATTACATATTAACTAAAATATTAATGCTAAATATTTAGAATATTATGTTAAGATTTATGTTTAAATATAAAATAAAGAATATTTACAAACTAATTATTTACATTTACAAACATCCACTGAATATTTACAGCAATATTTAGAATATTAAGTTAAAATGTATGTATTTGAATTGCATATAAAATAATAAATATTCAGAAGAATATTTACAAACTACACTGGATTCGAACCCCAATGTGTCTTGTTTTTGTATCATATAATTATCAGCAATATCACACGACACTGCAAGAGAGCTGATTTTTCCTGAATATCTGCATGATTGCAAATGTGATATTGATTTTATACAACAGACAATAAGTTAATATTGTGTTACATTTTAGACAACTTGTCAATATCATCTGTTTTTGTGTAATTTCGCCCTGGTAGAACTGTTGTGCATCTCTGATCAACACACAGCGGTGATTCATTACTGAATCAATCCATGTTTTTAAACAAAACGAGTGAGTCAATGATTCAGTGAGTCATTCATAAAGATTCAAATGCTTAATTTGAACGAATCGATTGAGTGAATGACTGAATGACTCACTTATTAAGACAGTGATTTGCTGCCACCTACTGGCGCTTTCAGTTTTATATTTAGAGTGTCTGAAATAATTTCATATTTCAGTATTTATTTGTATTTTTGTATGTTGAATTAAAATATTTCTTTCTAAAGCTACTTTTTTTGTAATGTCTATTGAGGGCTTTTCTAATTTAAAACAATAATGACTTTAAATTATCTTTAATAATAGCTTGATCTTTAATTAATCTGCACATGATGTGTTAATTAATTTGAGATTAATTCGATTAATTCATCAGAACATTATGTAATTAATTAGATAAAAAATGTAATCACTTGACAGCCCTATTTAAAACATAAAAATTACACAATATCACAAAAAATACACAAATCTTACCTGTTCATCCGCGTCAGTTATTAAGCACATGCTTCTTTCGTGACGTAACCATACAAAGACGTATGACGTCAGTTTTATGTTCTTGCTTAATAACCGATTTTTGTTCATTTTTAACCAAAAAAAAAAAAAAAAAAGTTTCTTACTGCAGCTTTTTAAATTTATGTTTTTGAATTGTATATAATTTGTATATATTTACAGACTAATTATTTAAATTAAATATTTACAAAAAAAATCACCAAATAATTTCAGAATATTAAGTTAAGATTTATGTCTTTAAATTGTACGTATAGGCCTAATAAAAAAAAATACAATCTAATTATTTACATTAAATATATTTACAAACAAATCCACTAAATATTTACAGCAATAATTAGAAAATTAAGTTAAGATATATGTATTGGAATTTTATATATAATAATAAAAAATAAAAATATTTACAAACTAATTATGTATATTAAAAATATTTACAGCAATAATTTGAATATTAAGTTAAGATTTATGTATTGGAATTGTATATATATAATAAAAAATAAGAATATTTATAAATAATTATTTACATTAAATATATTTACAAAAAAATCCACTAAATATTTACAGCAATAATTAGAATATTAAGTTAAGATATATGTATTGGAATTTTTATATATAACATTTATGTGTTTGAATTGTGTATATTTAAAAAAATACGAATATTTACAAACTATTTACATTAAAAATATTTACAGCAATAATTAGAATAGTAAGTTAAGATTTATGTATTTGAATTGCATATAAAAATAATTGAATGTGGTGCATTTTTGTCAGTCATACATAAAACAGGTCAGATTTCAGCACTCAAAAAATTGTGGCATAGTTTATTATTATTATTATTTGCATCTATTTTAATATATTTAAATAATCATATTTTAAAAATGCATTTATTCAAATTGCTTAGAATTAGCATAAATCTCTTCATTGTGAAAACGGTTACATTTATTCAGTTCAAAAGTATGAATGTTGTTCAAATGCGGCTAGCTGTGGAACAAGCAATATCCAATGAGACAAAAATGCATGAGATTGAAATAAAAGCATCACAAACATCTCCTCGACAGTCTTGAGATGAAAGCTGTTCTCGGCTCTTTCTGGAGTTGGATTGCGTGTCGGTGTTCGGCTGATCTCAGGAGTGAGTGCAGATGAAACGCGACTGTAAAACCCTCTGAAAACTGATCTGAGAGCTGCTGCTTTGTCCCGAATAAAAGCGCTTCCCCGTGATAAAATCTCCAGCTCACGGCACGACGAGGCTGTTTTTAGCAGCACAACGACTGAAGTAGGATAACAGCTTTATCATAATTACACAGATAGAGAGAGAGAGAGACTAAATTCAGCTGGAAAATGTCCGTACAGTAGATAGTGTCTCTGCAGTGAGTTTATCCTCCTGAGAACTACAGTTTGGAGAAGTCTCTTCTGCTCACCATTTATTTGATTAAAAATACAGTAAAAACAGTGAAATATTATTATAATTTCAAACAGCTGTTTTCTGTGTGAATATCTGTTAAAATATAATGTATTTCTGTGATGCGCAGCTGTATTTTCAGCATCATTACTCCAGTCTTCAGTGTCACATGATCTTCAGAAATCATTCTAATATGCTGATTATTTGAAACAGTTCTGATTATTATCAATGTTGAGAACAATATTTTTTCTGGAAACAGTGATACATTTTATTTAAAAGTTTGAGGTAAGCACGAAACTAACACTTTTATTAATCAAAGCTACATTAAATTGATCAAAAGTGACAGTGAAGACATTTCTAATGTTACAAAAGATTTCTGTTTCAAATAAATGCTGTTCTTTTGAACTTTCTGTTCATCTGTGAATCCTGAAAAATAAAATGCATCACGGTTTCCACACAAATATTGTGCAGCACGACTGTTTTCAACATTGATAATAATCAGAAATGAATTACAGTTTAACAGATTCACATAGAAAACAGATATTTTAAATTAGAATAATATTTCACAATTTTTACTGATTTCATTGTGTTTTTTTTATCAAATAAATGCAGCTTTGGTGAGCAAAAGAGACTTCTTTTAGAAACATTAAGAGCTGACTGTCTTCTAGTGTTTCAGCAGCTCAAACTTGCTTTTGTTCTGATTGTAAAGTGTGTTCGTGCAACTTTATTTTCAATCAGTGGCACTTGATTTGATATTTTGTGATTTAATTAAGGAAATTCAGATCGTTTTTGAGCTGCAGTGTGACTCTAAATGTCTTTCAGATTGACACACACACACAGGTATATGTGTGTGTGTGTGTGTGTTCTCCGTGGCTTGATTAAGAGGTATTTCAGTGTGAACAGCAGAAGCGGGTCACCATCTGTTTTCCTGCTGGTGTCACTTTCAGTCACACAGAGATGTAATGAGAGAGAAACACTGCAGATGATCCGGTGACACTGAAAACCAGTGAGCGATCATATATGAGATCTCACTGCATCTCCTGTGTGTTTGCTCCAGTACGTTTGTGGCAGCAAATGGCTTTCTGTACGAGCGAGTCATTGATTCATTGATTCATTCAGAACTGAATCAAATCAAAGTTCTCAGCATGAGCTCAAACGTTTCTCAATGATCTGAGCTCATTTCACAGCTGTTCTCTCACCGCATGATGACTAGTGCGTCTTTTGGGTCTGTTTTTGTGTCTCCTAAAGAATTTTAGAAGCAACATATGAGACAAAGTTGATTTTTAAACGAATCGTCTTCTAATTAGTCTCGTGAGCAATGATGGAGCAACATCCAAGAGATGGGATTGTCCTCTGGGAGAAAAGAACTTAATGAGAGAGAGTCGCCTACTCTCACACTCACACACACACACACTCACACTCACACTCACACACACACACACACACACACACACACACACACACTCACATGCACACACACACACTCTCTCTCAAACACACACTGTTTTTGTGTCTAAGAGCAATAATTGAGATGTTAAAGTGTTTTCTCAGCGACTCAAATCGCAGTGTGTGTCTGTAACGTGTCATTAGCACATTCACACAGATCTGTTTGCCGTCTCACATTCACACATTAACACCTCAAATTCAGCAAGAACGTATAATGATCCACTCATGTCGTGCTTTTCATTATGAATTTGTGAGTTAATGCAGAAGCTCCAGATGGAGGCCGATAAAGAGATAGAAAGCAGGTATTCCCATGATGGCGAATCTCCATATCTCACTTGCATAATTCATTTCCTCAATAATTCACACCCTCATGGATGATCTGAGTCCATTATCCCCACGCACACGGTCAGATGTGGTCAGATGCGACGCATTACTGAGAATGGGATGTTTTATGCAGTTTATTTCATGTTTATTGGGTTATTTTGCATTCATTTAGCAGATGCTTTTATCCAAAGTGAAGAAAAAAATTTAAATATTTAATAAAAAGCTAAATATTAATAAAAATTTAAATATTTGTAAATAAAAATCAAGAATCTAAATATGCTGCAAGCAACGATGACGGGCCCAAGCCCCGGTGGCATCAGGAAAATTGTGAACTTTTAATGATCTATAAGCATTTGTAAAATAATTATATAAAACTATATTGTCAGTACAATACATATCAACTGATTCTATGTATTTATTTGTTATTCTAATGGATGGAACTGGACAGGAGAGAGATCAGGCTTAAAAGATTTCTTATGCTATGACTCCATCTAGTGGACAACCTTAGTATTGCAGCCTTCATCTGTCAGCTTAAATGTCTGATAGTTTTTAATTTGCTGTTAGTCTCCAGAGCATCAGAAATTCATAAAACTAAGCATGCTTCCTCACAATGACTTGTTCTCCATGTGTAAAAAGTTTTTAGTAGTTTGGATGATGCACTTTAAAGATAGACTATAAGACGATTCCGGTTTCCTTTTCTGCCGTTGTTTTAATAAATCACCATGGCAACACTGTTTGAGATATCCAAAAACCGTTCAGAGTTTAGGTTCCTCAGTGTTTTGGTATGATGTAGACAAAGTTTGGTGTAATTCGTATGACAGCAATTGGAGGAGTATAAAGAAGAAGAATATTATGGTTTGAGACGTTGCCATGGCAACGGAATTTAAGATATCAATAATGTGTTTTGACATCATTTTGATGAAGACTGAAGCAAATTGCATAAAAATAAGAGGCTGATTTCAAAGCATTTTGAAAACGACACACACTGACTCCGAATTGTCACATTTATGTCATCGGCTTCATACAACGAACAAACTGCTGAAGTATGATTAAAATCAGACAATGTGTGCAATAGTTTTTACACACTTCCTGCATCTCATTTTTCGCCATAAATCCATTGCCTCGCCACGGCCAAACTGTTCGAGATATCAAAAATACCTTCGCAATTTAGCATCCCCAATGTCTTGAGATCATGTTGGCCAAATTTGGTGGCAATCGGATGAAAACCCTAGGAGGAGTACATCACAATCCAGAGCATGCGTTTTTCAAACAATCCACAATAGCTGACTTCCTGTTGGGTGGAGTTAATGACATGCAGTGCGAAAGTTGTTCGGCCTGATGAGATCTATATTGTATATATGTATTTTGGTGACTGCAGTAATATAAATCAACAATGTTAATGTGTGTAAATAAATTTATTTAGTCATTTAGCAGATGCTTTTATCCAATGGAATGGAATAGACAGTAAAATGGGAAGTGCTGCAATGCAAACGTCTTGAAGTGATCAGAAACAGAACAAAAGAATGAGCGGCTGCAGAGATGAAAGAGAAGAATGAAAGAACGATTGAAGATGGATCTTCTCTCCTTGATCGCCCTGCCGTATCTCTCGCTCTTGTGAGTGTGTGTGTGTATGCTTCTTCATGTCTCTTTAGCTCCTGTCAGCTCTTCTGCAGTCGTTTCCTCAGGCTGCAGTAACTGAGATTCTTCAGCTCCTGCTGCAGAATCCAGATGCTGGACATTTGAGCATCTACTGTATGAATCTATACATAAAGAGGCTACAAACTGGATTCAAATCGCCTGTTGGTTTAGTTAAACTAGAGTATAAAGACTGCATCCAATGATTTAAATCATCCAACATCATCTGCTGAATTGACATCCAGTTCATTGTAAAAATATAAAATATAGCAAATTATTAATTTATTTGAATGACCAAAAAAAGTGCATGCATTTTTGATATTTCTTTATATTTTGCATGCAACTGTTACTACATGGTTTTCTTCTTAACAAAAAAAGAACAAGAATTTATTTTATTTCAATGCATTTATTTTTACAGTTTTACTATGTTTTTTAAGTTTATTTTGAAAAGCTTTCTTGTGTATTGCTGTAAAATATTAATAATCAGGCTTTTAAAATGTATCCATAAAATTCAAAAAAATGTATGACCAAAAAAATCTGAATATTTAGCTGTCTGACATGTTGCCTGAGACTCTCACTACATGTTTTTTCCTTTAATAAAGTAGGACAATATATATTTTTACAAAAATTTATTAAATGCATATGTTTATTTTTACATTTATTTATATGTTTTCTGTGTATTGATGTAAAATAATGAAAACACATATCAGGCTTTTAAAATGTATTTAGACATTTTATAAAAAAAAAAAAATGCAAACATTATACAAGTAAATGTAAAATAAAACTATTAAAATTAGTTTTTATTCATATTTTGATTGTTTTTATTTTACTATTTTCCATTTTAAATTTAAAGTTTTAGTAATTTTGTCACTTTTTTAATTAATTTTCATTTCAATTTTAGTTTTAGTTATTTTAGTATCAACTTAAACTAAATTAAAATGATAAATGTTGAAAGCTGAAATAAAAAAGTTTAAGTTTTCTATGTTTTCAGTTTACGTTTACTTTATTGTTTTTTTAATGGTTTCAGTTGTAGTTTTAGTTAACTCTAATGACAGAGATGATGTGGAGATGCTGTAGAATATATCGGTGTCAGTGAAAGTGAATCCCGCTCCAGATGTTTGACTGAAGCTGTGTCGCACTGGGAGTTTCCTCGTTAATTTGATGTTTTGGATCTAGATGCTGTGTTTGCTGTCTGACGTCGGTGTGTGTGTGTGTGTGAGTGTGAGAGAGTGTGAGTGTGAGTGTGTGTGAGAGAGTGTGAGTGAGAGAGTGTGAGTGTGTGTGTGAG
>NW_015551074.1:1291723-1297598 GCF_001515605.1 Sinocyclocheilus anshuiensis | reverse complement strand
TGTGTGCGTGTGTGTGTGTGAGAGTGTGTGTGTGTGTGTGTGTGTGTGTGTGTGTGTGAGTGAGAGAGTGTGTGAGTGTGAGTGTGTGTGCGTGATCGTGATCGTGCGAGTGCGTGTGCGTGAGCATGAAGATGAAATTGAATCCTGTCTGTCTGTGTGCAGGTGGGATTTTTGAGTCGATAGAGAGCGGTCCATCCGGACCAGAGGAGCTGGCCTTTAAATTCGCTCTAAACACCATCAACAGGAACAGAACGCTTCTGCCCAACACCACGCTCACCTACGACATCCAGAGAATCAACATGTTTGACAGCTTCGAGGCCTCCAGGAAAGGTGAGAGAGCTGCAAAAACACACCAGCGTTTGACCTCCAACGCGTTTAAACCTTCATGGTTTTATGTTTTCCATGTAACCACTACTTAAGAATGTAAATATTTGTAAACACAAACCAAGGCGGCAAATATTTATAAATTATACCCCAAATATTTGTAAATAAAACCCCAAAATTTAAATATTTGTGAATAAATATCAAGACTGTAAGTATTTGTGAATGAAAACAAAAATGTAAATATTTGTAAATAAAACAAAATATAAATCTTTCTAAATACAAACGAAGAATGTAAATATTTCTAAATATAAATGAAGAATGCAAATATTTGTAAATAATAATAAATGTAAATATTTTTAAATAAAAAACATTTAAATGTGTAAATACAAAGGAAGAATGTAAATATTTGCAAATAAATATTAATGTAAATTTCAAAATATAAATGAAGAACGCAAATATTTGTAAATAATAATAAATGTAAATATTTGTAAATACAAATGAAGAATGTAAATAGTTGTAAATAAAACCCAAAATGTAAATACTTATCAATAACAACCAAAAATGTAAATATTTGTAAATACAAATCAACAATTTAAACATTTGTGAATTGAAATTTGTTTTATTGTAAATAAAAAAAGTAAATATTTGTAAATAAAATCTAAGAATGTAAATATAGGTGAGTGAACAGACTGCAAACACACAAGTGTTTTCTTCTCAACTCAACTGCGTTTAAACGTTCCTGTAATTTCCTCAAAATCGCCTCTTTTTTCTTTCCCACGCTGCCCTATTTTTCTGCGCTTTGTCATTTCAAGCCCAAAGCTTCAGCTTCGGCCTCATTTGTAATTTTAATTACCCTTTTTTCTCAGGCTGCTTTCAGACGTGATGGTTACGCTGGAATGGAAAGAGAAATTGGGCTCAATTTGGAGAAATAGCATGCGAGGGGCTTCTGCTGTCAGAGAACATGCTTTTTAAACAGAAAACAGACGCACATGATTTCAGTATGTGCATTAGTGACCTCGACTGCTGTGGAAAAGCTGTTTTTAGCAGAAATCACATGAAAGGAAGGGAGAAACGTGCCTAAAGTTATCATTCAGACAGTATGCTGGAATAAATTATGTCATGTTGATCCAAAGCCAAACACAACATGATGATTCTGTCGAGCTACAAAACGTACAAAAAAAGTACGTCAAACTGTATGATTGCTTTGTGTGAGAAACAGACTCAAGATTTAAAGGAACGAAAATGTAAATAAAAACCATGAATGTACATATTTGCAAATAAAAACAAATATGTAAATATTTGTAAACAAATCAAGAATATATATTCGTAATAAAAAACAAAAAGGTTTTTTTTTAATTAAAAACTGAAAATTGAAATATTTATAAATAAAAACCAAGAATGTAAACATTTCTAAATAACCAAAATACGTAAATATTTGTAAATAAAAATATTTTAAAATAAAAACAATGTCAATATTTGTAAATAGCCAAAATACGTAAATTTGTAAATAAAAAGAAAATATTTGTAAATAAGTCAAGAATGCAAATGTTTTAAACAGAAATCAAGAATTAAAAAAATTGTTTAAATAAAAACCTGTAAATATTTTTAAATTAAAACAAATGTAACTGTTTGTAAATAAAAACCAAAAATGTAAATAATTTTAAATAAAAACTAAAATTATACTGTAAATATTTGTAAATAGTAATCAAGAACAAAAATATTTGTAAATAAAAACTAGGAATGTAAATATTTCTAAACCAAAATATGTAAATATTTGTAAATAACCAAAATATGTACATTTGTAAAAAAAAAAAAAAAAATTTGTAAATAAATGTCAAGAATGCAAATATTTGTGAATAAATGTCAAGAATGCAAATATTTGTGAATAAAAACCAATAATGTAAATGTTTGTAAAGGATCAAGAATGTTGATTATTACTATTTATGTTGAACTATTTTCTGGCGAGCAGCGTTTGATTGGTCCCGTGTTGTTTTGCCGTCCAATCACAGCCTGTGAGCAGCTCTCGCTAGGCGTGGCTGCGATCTTCGGCCCCTCCCACAGCTCCTCAGCCAATGCGGTGCAGTCGATCTCGAACGCTCTGGGCGTGCCTCACATCCAGACGCGCTGGAAGCACCAGGTGTCTGATAACAGAGACTCGTATTACGTCAGTCTGTATCCGGACTTCTGCTCGCTCTAAATATATCAAATATTAAAATATTAATTTATTTGTTAACACAAATTTAATCGTATAAATAGCCACTAATTATGTATTATAATCATTATATAATAAATGTTTGCAAAAATAATATTCATTTAATTATATAAATATTCAATAATTATATAATACAGAAATCTTACATAAAATATTTTACTGATATTTATTAGTATTAATTCTATAAATAGTCAGTAATTATATATTATAATTTTATGACAACTAAGTAAGGAGGACGGTGACGGTGGTGTATGACGACAGCACCGGTGAGCATCAGCCAATCACAGATACAGATGAACACTAGCGTACACACTGCGTGCTGCATACTGCGCTTTAATAATAGCACGCCAAACCGTACGCAGTATGCAGCGATAAACACTTTAAACAGTGCTAATATTCTTTATCACATAATTACACCATCTCAGAAATATTTTATTATACATTTATTATGTAAAAAGCAGTTTTGTGTAAATTTGAGTTGAAATTTGGATTACTTTTATTTTTAGAAATGCATTTGTCGCAATGCAAGACCAAAAATTAAAAAAAGAAACTATAAAAATTTGTATATAAAAAAATATAAATAAATAAAAAAATCAAGATGCACATATTTGTAAATAATTAAGAATGTAAATATTTGTAAATAAAAATAAAAATGTTAATATTTGTAAATAAAAATACAAAAAGTGATTTGTAAATGAACATCAATAATGTAAATTTGTATACATTAAAACAAATGTAAATAAAAACAAAACTGTAACTACGTAAATAAAAATCAAGATGCACATATTTGTAAGTAATTAAGAAAGTAAATATTTGTAAATAAAAACAAAAAGCAAATACTGGTATAAATAAAAACAAAAATGTAAATAAAAATGTACATTTGTAAATGAAAACAAAATGGTAAAATTTGTATTAAAAAAATGCAAACATTTGAAAATAAGTAAAACAATTAACTATTTGTAAATAAAAACAAAAATGTAAAAACGCAAACATTTAATAATAATAATCAAGAATATAAATGTGTAAACAAAATGTAAATATATGCATAAAACTAAAAATGTAAATATTTGTAAATAAAAACAATAATGCAAATATTTGTAAATAAAAAACTAAATATTGGTATAAATAAAAACAAAAAATGTAACTAATTGTAAATAAAAAAGCAATGTAAATATTTTGTATAAATAAAAAAAAGAATATTTGAAAATAAGTAAAAAATGTAACTATTTGTAAATAAAACGTAACTATTTGTAAATAAAAACAAAAATGTAAACATTTGTAAATAATAATCAAGAATGTAAATGTGTAAATAAAAACAATGTAAATATTTGCATAAATAAAACTAAAAATGTAAATATTTGTAAATAAAAACTACAAATAAAATATTTGTATAAATAAAACTCAAAATGTAAATATGTGTAAGACCATTTAAAATAAACTAGTGAGGACAAACAAAACAAAAACAAATGGGAAAAAAATGTTATTGGACTTAAAATACACTTTTCTTTATGCATATGTAAATTTTAACCTAAAATCGTTGTGTTAAATAAATAAAGAAAACAGTTCACAGACATGTCCATTCGTCAACAACCCAGTAGGTCATCTGGGTGTTTTATGCAGAAAGAAAATTACCATAATGTGCTGGAGTGATTAATTAGACTAGTTTGACTAGTAAGAGCACAGAAACAGATCAGATGATAGTTATATGCAGACTAAGCAGTGGAGTCAGATCAAATCTCACCGCAGCGATGTCCTCATTAGTCTATTCTAATTAATAGAAGGGATTTTATTACCTTCTCCGAGCATTTGCCTGTAATCACACAAATTGAATCAAACCGGGAGCTGGATTCATTTGTTTTAATTAGGTATTCAGAGTCAGTATTTCAGCTCAGTATAAACACTGCATGCATTATATGTACATTTACTGTAATATAGTCTCAGATTTATAGAAAAATTAATTAATTTATTATTAATTTATTAATTTATGCTTAAAAGTCAGTCACTGTTGTATGTAAATTTAACAGGACCTTTTTTAGACTGTAAATGAACAAATGAATGAATGAAACAAAATGACAGAAGCACTTAAATTACTAAAATTAAATTAAATTAGCTTTATATTTTCGGATTTAATGTTCATTTAAAACATGAATAAAAATGATAATAGCATATAAAGCACTAAAATTACTAACTATAAATAAATAAAGACTAAAACTAAGCCTGATATCAATAAATAAATTCTAAATAGAATAAAAAAAAAGATAAAATGTCAAAAGCAAAATGAAACTAAAACTAACATGAAAATATAAAATTAAAAGGTTATTCAAAATATTAATAAAAATGATAGCAGTATATAAAGCAATGCAATTACTAACTGGAAATAAATACTTAAACTGAAATAAAAATGAATTAAACCTAAATAGAAATATTAAATAAAAACTAACACGTAGCAAAAAATATTAAAAATTAAATGGAAATTAGCATGAAAACTGAAAATATCAGATTAAAAGCGCTAAAAATTACTAACTGGAAATAAATAAATACTAAAAGTGAACTAAACTTTAAATAAAAATAAATTAAACCTAAATAGAAATATTTTATAACATTTAAAATGAATAAATATGACTAAAGCACATAGCAAAATTACTAACAATTTTAACTAAAAATAACATGAAAATTTTTTAAAAAGTATAAAAAATAAAAGCTAATTTGAAATACTGCATGCGTTTGTGACCGGTTTTGTGACATTTACCTCTTTATCTGAGAAAAGCACTCGTGTCATGTCTCTGTGGGTGTGATGTGTTGTTTTTTACTGCATCTTTTCCTAAAGTCCTCGATCTCACCTAGAGTAGCAGAGGAGGCGGTTGCCAGGCAACCATTAGTTACCGTTGTTAAGGTCACATGAAGCGCTGCAGCCCCTCCCTCTGAGTATCCCAGGATGCTCTGCTGCAGTGAGACGGTCCCAGCGGTGCGACATGTGCACACATGTGATCCGATCAATTTAGACCTCCTCAAGACACTCGCCGAGACACTGATGTTGAGTGTGTGTGTGTGTGTGTGTGCGTAAGAAATACTACAAAGATCTTATTGTAAAAGTTAAAGACAGAACAACAAACATTACTGACTTGCAAAAATTGTTTATTTAAATATATAAAATATTCATCGATGTATTTATTGATACTCATTTAATTGGATAAATTATATATATACACACACAGTAATTGATTCATTAATTTATTAATATATTGTATTTTTGATATTCAATGTATTTATTTATATATATATATATATATATATATGTGTGTGTGTGTGTGTGTGTGTGTGTGTGTGTGTGTGTGTGTG
>NW_015551074.1:1289220-1291687 GCF_001515605.1 Sinocyclocheilus anshuiensis | reverse complement strand
AAAAAAAAAAAAGAGAGAGAGAGAGAGAGCAGGTGATCGTAACAATATTAAATAAATATTATATAATAAATATTAGCAAATTTTTTTTATGAAATTATATAAATATTCAACAGTTATATATTTTATAAATAATTATGAATATAATTACAGAAATTATTACAACAATGAGATTTGTTTGTTTAAATGTGCTGAACTATCATGAAAATAATTTAAATATTATGTTCTGTACATTGAGAGTGAGATGTGAGCTGTAATTCTCTGATTAAAGGGGGCTCGTCCGGGATCAGGGTTGGAGATGGAGATGTTTTGGTACGATTCACCCACACAGCTTCATCTAGAAGAAACATCGCAAAACACCTACATCTGACAAGACGTCTGTCTCGTTTCTTACACACACACACACACACACACACTCCTACACACACTCGTCTGAACGTGTCGTCTCATTCGCAGCTCTCAAAGCTTGTGTCTCGTCAAGTCAGTTTGTGGGCAGTTCTATATTGATGAGTTGCAGATGTCCAACTTTTCGGATTCAGATCTGTTTTCCATCATCTGGTCCCTTAAACAAACATGCATTTCTGTCATGACAACTCTCGTAGGGATTGGCATGGTAATGTACATGACAATGTTAATGTATTTGGTCTTGGCGGAAAAGATCTGCTACGCTGCTGCTCCGGCAGAGCAAGTACCGAGACTTAGTACTGCCAATACATCCACAAGATGCTGCTGTGAGCATGTAAGAAATACTGCTGCTGCACATATAACACATATGAATAACTCCCATATAGCATACATGAATCACCCCGTAGCAGATCTATACAGGTGGAGCTGGGGAAGGTGGAGGGTTTCTGAAGTGAAACTGCTACAGCAAACAAAAGCCAGGTATTTGAATATTAAGCAGTAAGCTCATTGGCTACCGATACAGGAGAGAACCAATCGGCTGCCATGTGACAATGATGTCACCAGGTCAGATTGAGCTAGACCTATCGGACTGCACCATCTAGAGTTTCATGCCAGAACTCTGTATTTCTTTCTTCGAAGTGCTGAAGTCGTGTGTGAGTCCCTAGGTTGTAGAGCGCTGCACTGTGTGTTTGTGGGATGTGCTGTCAGATTCGGATCTGCTGTAGTAGTGCTCTGTTGTGTCCCACAGGCCTCATCCGCCTGCAGGAGCTCATTAAAGCTCCATCCAGATACAACATCCGCCTGAAGATCCGACAGCTCGCCGCAGACACCAAGGACGCCAAACCTCTGCTCAAAGAGATGAAGAAAGCTAAGGAGTTCCACGTCATCTTCGACTGCAGTCACGAGATAGCCGCCTGGATCCTCAAACAGGTGAGAGCTCTGCTCGGAAACACCGCTTTTGAAAACTCACACGAGCCCTCTTTAATGTCTGCGCTGAGACAGACCTTTGCTTCTCTAAAAAAAAGACAAATTCTTAAGAATAAATTACTTCTTATTTTCTAACTTTAAAGTTAAGAACATTTTGTATTTCCAAAACATGTGCGGTCTTCTGTCACTTCTGACCGGAGAATTTTACATTTTGAATTTTTTTAAATCTTAGTAACAAATAAATAAATTACGTTTTAAAATTTTTTAAATCGTAGCTTCATCGGAATGGTATGAAATCTGCATGATGACTTTTATGGCACTTGGTATGTGAACACACAAAAAAATTGAGGGCATGA
The DNA here is from genome assembly GCF_001515605.1 of Sinocyclocheilus anshuiensis. Classification (NCBI taxonomy): domain Eukaryota; kingdom Metazoa; phylum Chordata; class Actinopteri; order Cypriniformes; family Cyprinidae; genus Sinocyclocheilus; species Sinocyclocheilus anshuiensis. The sequence continues at coordinate 1,290,002 of NW_015551074.1, read as the reverse complement.
TTTGAAAAAGCTAAGTGGTCGTAAAAAAATGGTCAAAAATGACAGACCATAGAAAATGAATGGGAAATGGGGAAAAAAATCGAAAATACAGAAAAGTTTTGTGTGTACAATCTACAAATCCCCCACAATGCAGAAAAAAATTGTACAGCAATGAAGGGGTGAAACTCTAAAACATCTAGAGTGCAAAGTCAACACACACACGCACGCGGGCGGACGGACGGACGGACGGACGGACGGACACACACACACACACACACACACACACACACACATGAACTGGTGTGACTGTAACACTGCAACTATGTAAAATAAAATCAATAATTCAACTACAATGCAGTAAAAAAAGTGGACAGCAAGGAAGGGGTTACACTAAAACATCAAGAGTGTAAAACAGATACATCCACTCACACACATACACACTCACAGACACAGACACAGACAAACAGAATTATACATACTCAAATGAATTGGTATGGCTATAACCATATAGCCAAAATGAGTCAGAAGACTGAAATAAGAGGTTAAAATCAGATTAAGTTCTGATAAAGCATTCCTGTTAATTTTTGTTACATTTTTATAGAATTTTAATGTTTTGTGTAACAAAATGCTTTCTGTGTTCAGGTTTGAATGTAGTAATAATAATGCAAAAACCTGCACTTCAAATCAACATTTAAATCAACAAAAAATATAAACCTTGACAAAAAGTATTCTTTGATAATGCCTTAATATACATTTAAATCCACAACCTAATAAAAGTAAACAATTATGTATAAAAACAACTA
>NW_015551074.1:1288364-1288968 GCF_001515605.1 Sinocyclocheilus anshuiensis | reverse complement strand
ACACACACAAAGAAAATAAAACCTATTTTATAATCATTAAGATTTGCATGACAATTAAGCACATTTTCCACTTGAATGTGAGAAAATAAAGATGCATTAAATTATAAATTATTTAGAGATCATAGTAATTATAGTACTGCACTTATGGTAAATATATAGTAAATAATTAATCATATTGCAGTTATGAGAATCTAAAAAGAACCATTATTGGGAATAAGGGGAATTACAAAAAAACTCAAAAGTAAAACAGGTTATATTTAGTGGAATATTTTCTGTTTTGTTTTCTTTGGTGAAATATTGTATTTAACTTTATTTTTGAGATAATATTTACTTAAAATATTTATTTACTGCCTGAAATACTGCTTTATATGTGTTGTGTAAATATGTGTAACATATGTGTTGGTTGCACTTTATTGAATTTATGGTAATTTCAATAATTATTGCACTGATTGTGATCTGATCTTGTGTTATTTTATTTTTCCGCAGGCTCTTTCAATGGGAATGGTGACGGAATACTATCATTACATCTTTACAACTCTGGTGAGACACACACACACACACACACACTCACACTCACACTCACACTCACACACACTCACACACA
>NW_015551074.1:1285312-1288206 GCF_001515605.1 Sinocyclocheilus anshuiensis | reverse complement strand
AGTGTGTGAGTGAGTGTGTGAGTGAGTGAGTGAGTGTGTGTGTGTCTGTGTGTGCGTGTGAGTGTGTCGCCTTCATCACTCAGATCGTGAACAAACAGACGCTCGACACACAGCTCAGGAAAACACATCGTTTAAAGAGGCAGAAGCTCTTTTATGAATCCTAGACAGCATCATAATTATCATCTGTTCACTTCAGATGCTGTTCTAGAGACGCATCGTTCGGCCAAACTCTACGACAGCATCACATGCATCTCTCAAGAAGGAAATTCCAGAATGCGTTGTGTGTGTTATGTATTTTCTTGCATTCATGCAAACGAATGTGAGCACGACTTTTTTTAACCATTACTAAACCTTTTCAAATTACAAACTGACATAATTATTAAACACACTTACAATAACAATAACAAAATATAAAGAATATATGAAATTCTAAATTGTTATAAAAAATATTACTGTTAAATGTTATATTATTTTTTTTAAACCTTTATTAAACAATTTAAAAAATAATGTAAAATACATTAAACAAAATAAATAGGATAGTAAATATATGAAATTATAAATTTTTATATTTTTAATTATTATAATTAAACATTAATAAAATATATTTAAACCTTTATTAAATATTTTCAATTTACAAACAAGCATTAGCATTATTAAACACACCCACAATAAATTCAAGCAGTATACAGTGAAAGAGAAAGAAAAAATTAAATAAAAAATAATTACATTTTATTTAAAAAAAAGATACAAAAAAAATGATATTTTATTATAATATTATAATTTAATTATAATATTAAAATATAATATAATTATTATAATATTATAACATTTTAATACTAAATATTTAAATATTATTATGAATTAATACAAAATATTAATGTATTTTAACCTCTATTAAATTTTTGTTACATTTTTATAGAATTTTAATGTTTTGTGTAACAAAATGCTTTCTGTGTTCAGGTTTGAATGTAGTAATAATAATGCAAAAACCTGCACTTCAAATCAACATTTAAATCAACAAAAAATATAAACCTTGACAAAAAGTATTCTTTGATAATGCCTTAATATACATTTAAATCCACAACCTAATAAAAGTAAACAATTATGTATAAAAACAACTAGGGAATTCACAAGCCTGTACTTAAGAATATTTTTGAGAAACCTTTTTTCAAGAATTGCACTTGTGAACTTGCACTTCTTGCAAACTTAGAGACATCTTTGATTTTCTTAAAAAGTAGACCTTAATTTCTTAAGGCAATAAAAGCTGTACTTAAGAACATTTTTGAGAACATCTTAAGAATTTTTCAAGAATTGCAGTTCTTACAAACTTCTTAGAGAAATTATATTTTCTTAAATAACAATGCAATGTACATTTTTGAGAGCATCTTTTCAAGAGTTGGACTTCTGATGAACTCCATTTGATCTCCTGTAATTCTGCTGCTCCCCTAATGAGATCTCGTTTGATGATGTTTGATGTGTAACCTCAGAAACGTCTCATTTTCGGAGTCGCTTAATTCACGTCTCCAGTATGAACGATGATTGTTCTTCTCCTCCAATCATATTTCACATCTTAAAACTCAGTGTTAGAAATTCTATTAGTGTGACGTTATTACAAAGGCCTCAAACCGAAATGGGAATGTAATTAAACGAGGCGTTTTGGCTGCAGGACTTAAAGATCTCTGATTAAAGATGCAGCGATGCTGATGAAGCGTCGCTCACTTATTAAAAACACAAATCTTTCTTAGGACCCCGTCATCTGCGCTCATTTGGCCTCGTTATGTGTGGGTGAATCTCACAAAATCTGTCAGAAAACATGTTAATTTATTATAATTAAACATTAATAAAATATATTTAAACCTTTATTAAATATTTTCAATTTACAAACAAGCATTAGCATTATTAAACACACCCACAATAAATTCAAGCAGTATACAGTGAAAGAGAAAGAAAAAATTAAATAAAAAATAATTACATTTTATTTAAAAAAAAGATACAAAAAAAATGATATTTTATTATAATATTATAATTTAATTATAATATTAAAATATAATATAATTATTATAATATTATAACATTTTAATACTAAATATTTAAATATTATTATGAATTAATACAAAATATTAATGTATTTTAACCTCTATTAAATGTAATCATTATTAAACAGTCCCACAATAAATCCATTTAAATCTATTATACAACATACAGAACTACCACATTTTGCTATAAGTGTGATTGCGTCATATAATAACTGCTGTTAATAGTGTTCATCGTCTGTTTTATTACGTCTTAAATTGATTTTTCCGTACATTTCTGCCATATGTACATTAACTGACAGTCACCACTGATAAACTACCACTAAATATATTGTAGAAACTTAATTTGCTGTAAAGTAGCTTTGCAACGATTTGTATCGTGAAAAGCGCTGTACAAATCAACTTGAATTGAATTGAAAAAACATGTCCTACATACAAAAACCCTCTTTATGTTAAAAATGAAGAAATTCATCAAAATAAAAGTACTTAAAAATCTAAAGGAGATCTGAATACTTAAGGCATTAATTGCAATCAACCAATACAAAAAGTAAATCTTGAATTATATTTCTCATAAAAAATAGGCCTATCAATCAAAGTTGTGTCCTCAATTTGCGTCAGTATTTGTTATAATTCTGATTAAATCAGGGAATGTCAGCAGCAACTTTAACTCTGTAGAAAAGACGTTCAGTGTCTTCTTTGATAAAATGTACAGGCATAACGATCCGAATTAAGTTTGATCGATAGTTCGTTGCATTATATTATGTGGATTTTCATTGTTTTTTACTGACTGAGTTGCATGTTGTGTGTGTGTGTGCGGGTGTGTGTGAGTGAGTGAGTGAGTGTGTGTGTGTGTGTGAGTGA
>NW_015551074.1:1283595-1285267 GCF_001515605.1 Sinocyclocheilus anshuiensis | reverse complement strand
CACACACACACACACACGCACACACACACACACACACACACACACACACACACACATACTCTCTCACACACACACACTCACTCTCTCTCTCACACACACATACACACTCACATGCACGCGCAGTGCATTATTCATAAGAGAGAATATTGAATCTGACTCAAAACTCCATTTTCAAGTAAATGGCTCTAATTTAGATTCTTGTTAATCTCATGGATGTAATGATGAGAATCTGATGAGTGTAAAAGCGAGTCTCGAGTCTCGGCAGGAACTCTGAACCGTTTCGGATTCGTTCAGTCCGTCAGAATCCCTCAGAAAGATCTGACTCGTGAAGCTCATCTGAACCGAGACGCTTTGATTCACTGACTGACGAGAGAAACATCTCCTTACTCTGTGTTTTTAATGCTTAAAATAAGAAAAACATCATTTCCAGCAGGGTTGGAATTCAAATTGTTTGTCTCAGCCTGCGGCAATATGATTACTGTTGTTTTAAACAGAAACCTCTTCACATCTTGTTTTGCTTCTCAAGTAAATCAGTCTGGTTTTAGGGCTGTTTAGATATTTAACAAGACTTATTCGCAAGCGTATTCGCAAGAGATTCATATGTTTGTGTTGTTGTGCGGCTGTTTTTGTCATTAATTCACATTAATGTACTAATACAGACCTTTCAAAACATATCAAACACACGGCACTCTTAGCAATATGTGACTTTCTGCTGATGTTTTTATCTGGATGAATCACAGACACTGAACTTAGATTAAACCAATAATTCAGTATGTAATGCAAAATTCATATTATTCTGCACTTCCACCTTTAAAAATAATGGCTTGCCCTTTGATATCATATTCGATCGAGTCTTTCTGACACATCTCAGTTATTTACACATTTAACTGTACTTTACAGACATTTCTTGGCAAAAGTGAAGCAATATTGACTGTAAACAGTGTGATTTGATATTTGATCAAAAATACAGTAAAAATAGTGAAATATTATGATGATGTAAAACAGCTGTTTTCTATGTGCATATCTGTTAAACAGAGTGAGTGAGTGATTGTGTGTGTGTGTGTGTGTGTGTGTGAGAGAGTGTGTGTGTGCGTGTGAAAATGAGTGAGTAAGTGAGTGATTGATTGTGTGTGTGTGTGTGTGTGTGTGAGAGTGTGTGTGTGTGGTGTGTGAGAGAGTGAGTGAGTGAGTGATTGTGTGTGTGTGTGGTGTGTGTGCGTGTGTGAAAATGAGTGAGTGAGTGATTGATTGTGTGTGTGAGAGTGAGTGAGTGTGTGTGTGTTGTGTGAGAGAGTGAGTGAGTGTGTGTGTGTGTTGTGTGAGAGAGTGAGTGATTGTGTGTGTGTGGTAGTGTGTGTGCGTGTGAGTGAAAGTGAGTGAGTGTTTGTGTGTGTGTGTTGTGTGAGAGAGTTTTTATTTTTCAGGATTCACAGATGAACAGAAAGTTCAAAAGAACAGCATTTATTTGAAATAGAAATCTTTTGTCACAATGTCTCTACTGTCAACTTTGATCAATTTAATGTGTCCTTGATGAATAAAAGTATTAATTTAATTTCTTTTCCACAAAAATATTGTGCAGCACAACTGTTTCCAACATTGATGATAAATCAGTATATTAGAATGATTTCTGAAGATCATGTGACACTGAAGACTGGAGTAATGATGCTGAAAA
>NW_015551074.1:1282929-1283363 GCF_001515605.1 Sinocyclocheilus anshuiensis | reverse complement strand
GACTGGAGTAATGATGCTGAAAATACAGCTTTGATCACAGAAATAAATTACAGTTTAACAGATATTCACACAGAAACAGCTGTTTTACATTATAATAATATTTCACTATTTTTTACTGCATTTTTGATCAAATAAATGCAGCCTCAGTGAGCAGCACATGCGGTTTCATTCATTATAAGCGTGTGTTTGTCCACAGGACCTGTTTGCTCTGGATATGGAGCCGTACCGCTTCAGCGGAGTGAATATGACTGGTTTCCGCATCTTGAACACGGAGAGTCCGCAGGTCTCATCCATCATCGAGAAATGGTCAATGGAGCGACTGCAGGCTCCGCCCAAACCTGACTCGGGTCTGCTGGACGGATTCATGACGGTGAGTGAGTGAGTGAGTGAGTGTGTGTGAGTGTGTGTGTGAGAGGGAGTGAGTCAGTGAGTGA
>NW_015551074.1:1280608-1282446 GCF_001515605.1 Sinocyclocheilus anshuiensis | reverse complement strand
TGTGTGTGTGAGAGTGTGTGTGTGTGGTGTGTGTGTGCGTGTGTGAAAGTGAGTGAGTGATTGATTGTGTGTGTGTGTGTGTGTGTGTTGTGTGAGAGAGTGAGTGAGTGAGTGTGTGTGTGTTGTGTGAGAGTGAGTGAGTGAGTGATTTTGTGTGTGTGTGTGTGTGTGTGTGAGAGAGGTGCGTGTGTGAAAATGAGTGAGTGATTGATTGATTGATTGATTGATTGAGTGTGTGTGTGTTGTGTGAGAGAGTGAGTGAGTGTGTGTGTGTGTTGTGTGAGAGAGTGAGTGATTGTGTGTGTGTGGTAGTGTGTGTGCGTGTGAGTGAAAGTGAGTGAGTGTTTGTGTGTGTGTGTTGTGTGAGAGAGTGAGTGAGTGAGTGTGTGTGTGTTGTGTGAGAGTGAGTGTGTGTGTGTTGTGTGAGAGTGAGTTAGTGAGTGATTGTGTGTGTGTGTGTGTGTGTGTGAGAGAGGTGCGTGTGTGAAAATGAGTGAGTGATTGATTGATTGATTGATTGATTGAGTGTGTGTGTGTTGTGTGAGAGAGTGAGTGAGTGAGTGTGTGTGTGTCAGCAGTTTCACATAAAATCAATCTGTGATTCAGAGAAATATATACATCCTTTTCTCCTGGAAAAGCCCGCAGCAGACGTGTGGATATCGAGCGAATCTCCCATGATCCTCCCCAAACAAGCATGCTCTCAAATCTGCGGTAAATCATCTCGCCGCTGAACGCTTATTAATATCAGAAGATAAAGGGCTGGGTTGAATAATAAATAAGTGGCATGAGGGTGGAGACATGAGCTGATGAAGCGCGTCATTAGAGTTACAGATGTTTATGACTTTCTCTCATCTGGCCTCATTTGCATGAGTAAAGCTGCTCTTCAGATGTAATCAGACGGATGGATAATGGAATTCATTAGCAGGAGGACTATTACTTATCCTTCAGGATGAGCTCAGTGCGTTCACTCCAAGTTCATTTGCGGTTTGTTGCTTGTCATTTGAAAACAAAGAGATGAAATAGCTGATGATAGCAGACTATTAGATGCCCTAACACACATACACACACACACACACACACACTTCACGTGTCAAATCTTGACTGATTTTGATCAAGTAAGCGTCAGAATAACTGCAGTAATATCTCCAGATGAACACTTACTGGACTGAAGCAGCTCAGCTTTACTTGATTCTCCATCAATCATGTTTTAGAGTCTCAAATCTGATCCTCAGGATCTTTTGAGGAGCGTTTGTTTCCAGAAGCTTTACTTTCACTGTTCCTCAGCGGAGGAATGATCTTCACAAGCCTCCAGAACATCTCACATCTTCTGAGGAGCCTTTATTTCTTCAGCTCTCAATCACTGCATTATATGTTTGGAGTATTTCAATCTCATCTTATTACTGGAGATATCAAAATATGAAACAAAACATGGAACGCGTAATAAACTGTTCCACTTCAAAACATCAGTTCTCTCACACTATTATGCCATATGTCAGGCTTTGTTTCCAGGGTTAAATGATGACATCTGCTATGTTGTTTCTCTGCTGTACTGTACGGTTCTGATCCTGATGCTGGAGTGTTCCGCTGTTGCCATGGTGACACTCTGAATGCGGCGTCTGCTTGCGAGTGTCTGTTCGGCGCCAAGTGAAGAAACACAATCTGGCAACTCAGTGCAACTTTGGGAAACGCTGTGGAGACGTTCCTGATCATATATGTTAATGAGTTCAAACCGATTTGAAGATTTACATTTTGTTTTGAATTCCCAACTTTACTTAGTTGCCTAAAGTTCTGTAATCCATGTGAGTGAGTGAGTGAGTGAGTGAGTGAGTGAGTGAGTG
>NW_015551074.1:1276482-1280500 GCF_001515605.1 Sinocyclocheilus anshuiensis | reverse complement strand
AGAGAGAGAGAGAGAGAGAGAGAGAGAGAGAGAGACAGAGAGAGAGAGAGAGAGAGACACACAGAGAGAGAGAGAGAGAGAGAGAATGTCCAAAATGCTTCAATGGACTCATCTGGTCTCCTCAGGAAGAGGATTTTGTGTGGTTTTTAGCTGATCAGACTGGAAGACTGTAGCGGATTGACTTCAACTTATAAATGATATTTAAAAAAAAAAAAAATCAATGATTCAATTCAAACAGTTCAAACAATCAGTATTTCAATTCTAACCGTTCAATGTTCAATGATTCAATTCCAACAGTTCAAACATTCACTGATTCAATTCAAACTGTTCAAATGCTCACCGATTCAATTCAATCAGTTCAAACTATCAGCATTTCAATTCTATCAGCATTTCATTTCTAACAGTTCTTTGATGTCATACGCCGATCAGTCTGCACAGTGCTGACGCATCTCAAACAAGCCCAGCGATTCAATGCAAACAGTTCAAACATTCACTGATTCAATTCAAAGTTCAAACGTTCAATAATTCAATTCAAACAGTTCAAATGCTCACTGATTCAATTTAAACAGTTCAAACTATCAGCATTTCAATTCTAACAGTTCAACGTTCAGTGATTCATTTCTAACAGTTCAACATTCAATGATTAAATTCAAACTGTTCAAATGCTCACCGATTCAATTCAATCAGTTCAAACTATCAGCATTTCAATTCTAACAGTTCAACGTTCAATAATTCAATTCTAACAGTTCAACGTTCAATGATTCATTTCTATCAGTTCAACGTTCAATGACTCAATTCTAACAGTTCAAACGTTCAATGATTCAATTCAAGCAGTTCAAATGTTCAATGATTCAATTCAAATGGTTCAAACGTTCACGGATTCAATTCCAACAACAAACTATCAGCATTTCATTTCTAACAGTTCTTTGATGTCATACACCGATCGGTCTGCACAGTGCTGACGCATCTCAAACAAGACCAGCGATTCAATGCAAACAGTTCAAACGCTCACTGATTAAATTCAAACAGTTCAAACGATCAGTATTTCAATTCTAACAGTTCAAACATTCAATGATACAATTCAAACAGTTCAAACGATCAGTATTTCAATTCAAACAGTTCAAACACTCACTGATTCAATTCAAACAGTTCAAACGATCAGCATTTCAATTCTAACAGTTCAAACTAGGGCTGCACGATTAATACAGTTCAACATTCAATGATTAAATTCAAACTGTTCAAATGCTCACCGATTCAATTCAATCAGTTCAAACTATCAGCATTTCAATTCTAACAGTTCAACGTTCATCAATTCAAACAGTTCAACATTCAATGATTCAATTCAAACAGTTCAACATTCAATGATTCAATTCAAACAGTTCAAACACTCACTGATTCAATTCAAACAGTTCAAAAGATCAGCATTTCAATTCTAACAGTTCAAACATTCAATGATTCAATTCAAACAGTTCAACATTCAATGAATAATTTCTATCAGTTCAACATTCAATGATTCAATTCAAACAGTTCAACATTCAATGAATAATTTCTATCAGTTCAACATTCAATGATTCAATTCAAACAGTTCAAACGCTCACTGATTCAATTCAAACAGTTCAAACGATCAGTATTTCAATTCTAACAGTTCAACATTCAATGATTCAATTCAAACATTTCAAACATTCAATGATTCAATTCAACATTCAATGAATAATTGCTATCAGTTCAACATTCAATGATTCAATTCTAACAGTTCAAACATTCAATGATTCAATTCAAACAGTTCAACATTCAATGAACAATTTCTATCAGTTCAACATTCAATGATTAAATTCAAACAGTTCAAACGCTCAATGATTCAATTCAAACAGTTCAAACGCTCACTGATTCAATTCAAACAGTTCAAACGATCAGTATTTCAATTCTAACAGTTCAACATTCAATGATTCAATTCAAACAGTTCAAACATTCAATGATTCAATTCAAACAGTTCAACATTCAATGAATAATTTCTATCAGTTCAACGTTCAATGATTCAATTCAAACAGTTCAAACATATACTGACTCATCACCGTTCAAGGATTCAGTGATTAGTTTAACGGAGGGAGGCTAAAGTCCATCCTGCATGGTTCTTTTAATTTTCAACTAGTTCATGATCCAGCAAGCTCAAGATTCAGTTAGTTCAAGATTCGGCCAGTTCATGATTCAAACCATCTTTACAGCATTTCTGAACGTAATAACCAGCTACCCATAAAAGGAAACAGCGAAATACTTGTTCATCCCGTTACGTCTGTCTTGAAGCTTCAGTCGCTGTGAATCTAGAAGTTCAGATCAGTCATTTCGCCGCCATCTCTTGATTCATTGCCAGCTCTCATCCGTAGCTAATTTGCAGGAAGTCAGGTCTCAATCACAGTATTAAAGTTCCAGTGAATTAGACCAAAAACTCTCCTCTTTAGCTTCTGAGATCAGATCAGGCCATAAGCTTTGTGCCCACATGCTCCCATACAGGTGTACGCCCGCTTCCCTTTTAATTCTTCCTACATTAATCAGCAGCTGTGACACATCGCCCTCCTGTGGCCTGGAGACCAGCAAAACAGCTTAGGATGGTTTAAGCTCCTTTTTTTTTTCTCCAGCTGCACTCATATAAAAGTGCAATTTTTTTCAGCATACTGCATATTAATCCAGTTATAATATCACATCTGTTGAGCCTCGGTGTGTGTTTATACAGTAAATAAGATATAAATATCTGATAAAATAGGACTGAAAGAGAGAGAGACACACACACACACACACAGACTTCATTCTCTCTCTCTCACCTGCTGTCTGTCATCTTGACATCATCTTGACAACCGTTGCCGCCAGTGAGGCAGAGTTGCCGTGGAAACCGTTGCCTGTGTTGAATCTCTGTTGCTAGCGTGCAGCAGGAGGCCTGTGATGGGACGAGGGTTGCCACGGCAATTTCAGTCTGTTTTGCAGAACATGTGCCGCACAGAGAGATTCGTTATAATTAAACACTGTAGTGATGAAGAGCTCATCATCATCATCATCATCATCCAGACGTTCAGTGTCTGTCAGAGCAAACACGCACACACACACAATCATAAACACACACACACACACACTCTCTCTCAGACACACACACACACTGACATACACACAATGTATTATAAATATTTTTTGATCAGTTATCAAATACACTTTTTGCACCACACATTATATAAAATTGTATTTTTAATAAATATATATACTAGTTAGACATCTACTATTTTTTATTATTTTATTATATATTTTTTCATTTAATTTATTGCTTTATTTAATTGTAATATATTTAATAAATGTATTTACATATGAAATATTTATTTAAATATGGAAAATGCAGTTTATTAAAAACATTGTCATGTCAGATGAGATGACAGCAGCAGCCGAAGCATCAGGTGTTATTTTACCCAGAAACATTGTGCAGCAGCGCAAGAAGACGTTGAGCTCTAGTTAAAGCAGCCTGTGTGACTGCCCCTTTAATACGATGACCTCTTATATGTCAAAAGCTCAAGTAAAAGTTGATTTCTCAATTCATGACCCCTTTAATTTAATTATTTTGAATGAGTTATCTCTGCTCTGGATCGTCAGTAACACTGTGGAGAATAAACGTGAATCATGTTTGTATCCACAGGCATCATGGGATGGACTGACGGGTCGAATCCTCTTCAACAAAACCAACGGATTGAGGACAGACTTTGACCTGGACGTGATCAGTCTCAAAGAGAACGGACTCGAGAAGGTGTGTGTGTGTGTGTGTGTGTGTGTGTATAAGTGTGTTGTGTGTGTGTGTGTGATTCAGCCGTTTGTGAGTGAGTGTGTGTGTGTGTGCGTGTGTTTGTGTATCAGTGTGTTGTGTGTGTGTGTGTGATTCAGCCATTTGTGAGTGAGTGAGTGTGTGTGTGTGTTTATGATTGTGTGTGTGTGTGTGTGTGTGTGTGTGTGTGTGTGTGTGTGTGAGTGTGTGTGTGTGTGTGTGTGT
>NW_015551074.1:1268596-1276148 GCF_001515605.1 Sinocyclocheilus anshuiensis | reverse complement strand
TTTGAATGAATCGAGTGAGCCAATGATTCAGTGACTCATTCATAAAGACAGTCGCTTGCCTCGTTTCCTAAATGAATCAGTCGTTTGAATGAATCGAGTGAGCCAATGATTCAGTGACTCATTCATAAAGACAGTCGCTTGCCTCGTTTTCTAAATGAATCAACCGTTTGAACTATTCGATTGAGCCAATGATTCAGTGACTCATTCAGAAAGACAGTCACTTGCCTCGTTTCCTAAATAAATCAGCCGTTTGAATTATTCGATTGAGCCAATGATTCAGTGACTCATTCATAAGACAGTCGCTTGCCTCGTTTCCTAAATGAATCAGCCGTTTGAACTATTCGATTGAGCCAATGATTCAGTGACTCATTCATAAAGACAGTCGCTTGCCTCGTTTCCTAAATGAATCAACCGTTTTAACGAATCGAGTGAGCCAATGATTCAGTGACTCATTCATAAAGACAGTCGCTTGCCTCGTTTCCTAAATGAATCAACCGTTTTAACGAATCGAGTGAGCCAATGATTCAGTGACTCATTCATAAAGACAGTCGCTTGCCTCGTTTCCTAAATGAATCAACCGTTTTAACGAATCGAGTGAGCCAATGATTCAGTGACTCATTCATAAAGACAGTCGCTTGCCTCGTTTCCTAAATGAATCAACCGTTTTAACGAATCGAGTGAGCCAATGATTCAGTGACTCATTCATAAAGACAGTCGCTTGCCTCGTTTCCTAAATGAATCAACCGTTTTAACGAATCGAGTGAGCCAATGATTCAGTGACTCATTCATAAAGACAGTCGCTTGCCTCGTTTCCTAAATGAATCAACCGTTTTAACGAATCGAGTGAGCCAATGATTCAGTGACTCATTCATAAAGACAGTCGCTTGCCTCGTTTCCTAAATGAATCAACCGTTTTAACGAATCGAGTGAGCCAATGATTCAGTGACTCATTCATAAAGACAGTCGCTTGCCTCGTTTCCTAAATGAATCAACCGTTTTAACGAATCGAGTGAGCCAATGATTCAGTGACTCATTCATAAAGACAGTCGCTTGCCTCGTTTCCTAAATGAATCAACCGTTTTAACGAATCGAGTGAGCCAATGATTCAGTGACTCATTCATAAAGACAGTCGCTTGCCTCGTTTCCTAAATGAATCAACCGTTTTAACGAATCGAGTGAGCCAATGATTCAGTGACTCATTCATAAAGACAGTCGCTTGCCTCGTTTCCTAAATGAATCAACCGTTTTAACGAATCGAGTGAGCCAATGATTCAGTGACTCATTCATAAAGACAGTCGCTTGCCTCGTTTCCTAAATGAATCAACCGTTTTAACGAATCGAGTGAGCCAATGATTCAGTGACTCATTCATAAAGACAGTCGCTTGCCTCGTTTCCTAAATGAATCAACCGTTTTAACGAATCGAGTGAGCCAATGATTCAGTGACTCATTCATAAAGACAGTCGCTTGCCTCGTTTCCTAAATGAATCAACCGTTTTAACGAATCGAGTGAGCCAATGATTCAGTGACTCATTCATAAAGACAGTCGCTTGCCTCGTTTCCTAAATGAATCAACCGTTTTAACGAATCGAGTGAGCCAATGATTCAGTGACTCATTCATAAAGACAGTCGCTTGCCTCGTTTCCTAAATGAATCAACCGTTTTAACGAATCGAGTGAGCCAATGATTCAGTGACTCATTCATAAAGACAGTCGCTTGCCTCGTTTCCTAAATGAATCAACCGTTTTAACGAATCGAGTGAGCCAATGATTCAGTGACTCATTCATAAAGACAGTCGCTTGCCTCGTTTCCTAAATGAATCAACCGTTTTAACGAATCGAGTGAGCCAATGATTCAGTGACTCATTCATAAAGACAGTCGCTTGCCTCGTTTCCTAAATGAATCAACCGTTTTAACGAATCGAGTGAGCCAATGATTCAGTGACTCATTCATAAAGACAGTCGCTTGCCTCGTTTCCTAAATGAATCAACCGTTTTAACGAATCGAGTGAGCCAATGATTCAGTGACTCATTCATAAAGACAGTCGCTTGCCTCGTTTCCTAAATGAATCAACCGTTTTAACGAATCGAGTGAGCCAATGATTCAGTGACTCATTCATAAAGACAGTCGCTTGCCTCGTTTCCTAAATGAATCAACCGTTTTAACGAATCGAGTGAGCCAATGATTCATTGAATCATTCATAAAGACAGTCACTTGCCTCGTTTCCTAAATAAATCAGCCGTTTGAATTATTCGATTGAGCCAATGATTCAGTGACTCATTCATAAGACAGTCGCTTGCCTCGTTTCCTAAATGAATCAGCCTTTTGAATGAATCCAGTGAGCCAATGATTCAGTGACTCATTCATAAAGACAGTCGCTTGCCTCGTTTCCTAAATGAATCAGCCGTTTGAACGAATCTAGTGAGCCAATGATTCAGTGACTCATTCATAAAGACAGTCGCTTGCCTCGTTTTCTAAATGAATCAGCCATTTGAACGAATCGAGTAAGCCAATGATTCAGTGACTCATTCATAAAGACAGTCGCTTGCCTCGTTTCCTAAATGAATCAGTCGTTTGAACGAATCGAGCGAGCCAATAATTCAGTGACTCATTCATAAAGACAGTCACTTGCCTCGTTTCCTAAATGAATCAGTCGTTTGAACGAATCGAGCGAGCCAATAATTCAGTGACTCATTCATAGAGACAATTGCTTGCCTCGTTTCCTAAATTTATCAGCCGTTTGAACGAATCGAGTGAGCCAATCATTCATTGACTCATTCATAAAGACAGTCACTTGCCTCGTTTCCTAAATGAATCAGCCGTTTGAACGAATCCAGTGATCCAATGATTCAGTGACTCATTCATAAAGACAGTCGCTTGCCTCGTTTTCTAAATGAATCAGCCGTTTGAACGAATCGAGTGATCCAATGATTCAGTGACTCATTCATAAAGACAGTCGCTTGCCTCGTTTCCTAAATGAATCAGTCGTTTGAGCGAATCGAGTGAACGAATGAGTTCAATTGGGCTACCATTGTTCACTAGTATGAATCCTTATTAACAAGCCTTTGTAAAAATAATGTTTAGCACATTTGTTTGTAAGGTAACAGCCTCAACAGCTGTGCTGAATTAATTTTCAATATTTGTCATGTGGTAACACCGTTACTCTGTACTCTGAAACATTATTGGTTGCTTATTGTATACTTTTACACACACTATTTTTAAAAAAAAAAAAAAAAAAAAAACAGTAGGCAGTATGAACTTTGTCCTGGGCAGTAAGCAG
Organism: Sinocyclocheilus anshuiensis; assembly: GCF_001515605.1. NCBI lineage: Eukaryota > Metazoa > Chordata > Actinopteri > Cypriniformes > Cyprinidae > Sinocyclocheilus > Sinocyclocheilus anshuiensis. The sequence goes on along the minus strand of NW_015551074.1, from coordinate 1,272,870 downwards.
TAAGTTAGTGTGCCATTCCAAACACAGCTAGTCACTTGCTTCATTTCTGAATGAATCTGCTGTTTGAACAAATCGGTTGAATGAATGATTCAATGACTCACTTAGTAAGACTTATTAAGTGATTCGCCGGCATCTACAGGTGCTTTTACTTTCAAATTTAGAGTACCATTTCATTTTGGTTTTTTTAAATAATTTTTCAGTGTTCATTAAAAAAAGAAATAATACTTTATATTTATTATCATTATTTATGCAATGCCGAATCAAAATATTTCTTTCTAAAGCTACTTTTTTGTAATGTCTATTCAATGCTTTTCTCATCTAAAACAACATTAAATGATCTTTTGTGGGGTAATTTCTCAGCCCAAAGAGGCCCGGTTCTTGACGGCTATAGAAGGGTGGGCTGGCAGATAACCTGGGTGGGCATTTTTTTCGTGGCGAGAAGGGTGGGCATTTTTTTCATGGCGGGGGAGGGGGTAGTCTAGAAGATATTTATACTGTAGATATTGCTATTTTAACTATATTATATGTACACTGAAGAAAAACTTTTCATGGGCAGCCTAGAATATCATGCACTTTCACAACAAAATAAACTTCTTATTTTTTATTGAATAGTAAAAAAAAAACCTTGTAACATTGGGGGGACCAATCGTTTTGAGGAAAATATAAAGATGGTAATTGTATTTATTTAAAGAAACTAAATAAATAAAGGATTTAAATGAGAGAAGAAAAAAAGATCAGTAAAAGAACAATAATAAGAATTTTTGTGATGTAATCATTCCTTTATTGAATAGTAAAAAAGAAAAAGAAGAGAAAATAACCCACTCTTTGTTCTCTGGATCATTGTTACTACACTGGTGATTCTTTTCAACTAACTTTTTTATTTATACCAATCAAGGCCGTAATCATGTCTAGAACATTGGGGGGACCAATTGTTTTGAGGAAAATATAAAGACCAGACAACTATAGGCCTAATGGTATATATCTAAAGAAACTAAATAAATAAAGAATTTAAATAAATTTAGGGTAATAAATTAAAAGAAGAAAAAAGATCAGTAAAAGAACAAGAATAAGAATAAGAATTTTTGTAAAGTAATCAATCTGAACTGCAAATAATATTTTTTATTTTAAAATATGCACCCATTCCATTTCAGTTGCATTGTTGAAAATGCAAAACAGAAAAATGCTATTGTCGTCATAATCAATTATGATTTACACGAATCACGTAAATGACAGACCTACTTTTCATTCAAAACGGCGGAATTTGACAAAAAAGTCGAATAGTTTGCATCACTGGATATTGTTGGTCGTTTACGTCATAGAAGGGGAACGCTACGTTTCTTACAGTCGAGACGACTGTTGCTATAGTAACGAACGCAACTTTCATCGCACAAACTCTTTACTTTCAGTTTTCATTCTTACATTCAGCATTAACTGCAAGCCAAAAGGGGTAAGCTTTCAACTGAACTGTATAGCCTACATGCATTTTAGACGCTGATATTACGTTCTTACCCAGTCCATGCTATGAATGCACGTTATTGAATGAGCGGGTTTTTTTAGAACATTAATTCAACTGCTCAGGTCATTTCAGTGGTAGGCTATGCATATTCACATATTAAACTCCCCGTAACTCGCAAATTCCTCGTGATAGCGCGCAAATATTTCTGACCGTTTTCGCTCGTTGTCAGCCTCTGCTGCAACAGACTGAAGCCTCCTCGTGAATTCAGCGTGCCTTGCATTCAGCTAATAAAAGAAAAATGTTGCAATTTTCTGGTGTTATTTTATTATTGTTGGGGCAGTCTCCAGCTTTAGGCTACATTAAACTTCTCAAAATACAGCCCGCTTCAGATTGGTTTTAATCACTGCACAAAAAATGTAATCTTTACCTAATTCTGATTGGGTGGGCTCATGCCTGGAGCCGGCCCCGAGCCCAAATTGATGTGTGAATAATTATAATAATTAGGTTAATTAATAAGCACATCATGTAATTAATTAGATTACTTCTTTTTAACGGCATGACAGCCCTTTTGTGAATTCATGTCAACAGTCCAAATAACTTGTTCAGTTTAAAGACTAGAGGAGTGTCACAAATGATTCAGAGTTGACGAACTGATTCATTTGAACCTTTTGGTGTCAAAGCGTCACCTGATGGATCTTTGTGTGCTGATTGGTCTGTTGTGTTGGTGATTGACAGAAAGCAGACCTGGCCGTGGCTCCGCTGACCATCACATACGTGCGAGAGAAGGTGATTGACTTCTCCAAACCCTTCATGACCCTGGGCATCAGCATCCTCTACCGCAAACCCAACGGCACCAACCCCGGCGTCTTCTCCTTCCTCAACCCTCTGTCCCCTGATATCTGGATGTATATTCTTCTGGCTTGCTTGGGTGTCAGTTGTGTGCTGTTTGTCATAGCCAGGTAACATGTGACCCTCGTGCGTCTTTAACCAAACGTCCATCTTCATCCTCATTCATCCTCACTCTCGGGAAACGGTGCCATTTGTGCTTGAAAATATCTGCAAGTTAATAAAATAATAATAATAAAAAAAATTAACAACCCATAACACTTCCCTGACCTATCCTAACTGTATGATAAAAATTAAAATTGCACTAAATATTTTTCTATTTAGTTTGCATGAAAAATAATGTAAAATATAAATATAATTGCACCACACCCCATTATTTACAGTCAATATTTTTATATTTAGTAGCAAAAAATAATAAAAATTGTACTAAATATTTTTCTATTCAGTTTGCATGAAAAATAATGTAAAATATAAATATAATTGCACCACACCACATTATTTACAGTCAATATTTTTCTATTTAGTTGCAAGAAAATAAAAAATAAAAATTTTACTAAATATTGTCTATTCAGTTGCAAGAAAAATAATGTAAAATATAAATATAATTGCACCACATTATTTACAGTCATGCATTTAGCAGATGCTTTTATCCAAAGCGATTTATAATAGAGGAGCGTAAGCAATATTAAAGTCAATATTGAAGCAAATATTTTTTACATATAGTGGCAAGAAAATTATTTCAAAATGAAAAATTTGAATATTCATATAATTGCAGCACACCACATTATTTACAGTCAATATTTTTATATTTAGTAGCAATATATATATATATTTTTAAATTTTTTTTTTTTGCTACTAAATATAAAAATATTCAGGATGTTCAGTTCAGTATGCTGTTAATTCCCCAGAATGGAGAGACGAATGGCAGCGTTTCCTGATTCTGTCTGTCGTCGATGGTGATGTTCTGTTGAAGCCCTCTGGATATCCCATAATTACACTTTCAGTTACTTTCCCCTTCATCCTCTCTAATATCTGTCTCACTGTAATATCTCTCAGCGTTTATGGCCACGTCTCACGGGAGTCTCCAGACTCAGCTGTATTAAATGGAAATCCTCTGAAATCAATCAGGCTCTGTTTACGGAGACGAACAAGTGCTGATGTAAAGCATTTGTTAAAGCTCGGCGTCGATGTTTAATGTTACCGGCCACATGATACGAAAGAAAAGCCACGACTGTCACCTAAGTTAGATTGGAATATGCACAGTGAGTGTGTTTGTGAGGCATTCTGGGTAAGTGTTCTGGTTCTGAATGATTCGATGTTGAACTATAGCATTGAACTAGAACTTGTTCTGCTCTATAATTGGAATATTGACTTTCAACTGCTGTATTGATTAGAAAAGCCCCAATTTACCTCTAAACACACAGAAGAGTTTTTCCAAATCCCAGAACGCACATAGAGACGTTCCTCAAGCTTTACACAAACACACGGCAGTCGGCTTTATTTAGCATTCTTTCTGATGCATCAGTTATCAGTCACACACTTGATTAGACACATAGGAATAATGCACAATATTACATATTCATTTTATGGCATAACTTTGATTCAAATCAGAATTGTATTTAATTTTTATTTATTTAAAAATACAAATTATTGATTAGCATCTATGACTCCATGAAGAACCTTTAAAATCCACTGAAACTTATTTCACAAATATTTAGTTCTTTATAGTAGAAAAGGGTTCATGGGATATTAAAATGAAAACTAAAATATATATATAATATCAATATTATTGCACCATGCCACATTATTTAGTCGATATTTTACATTTAGTGGCAGGAAAACTAAAATATATAAAGAATACCAATGTCATTGCATCACACCTCATTATTTACAGTCAATATTTTTATATTTAGTGAAAAGGAAAATAAAATATTTTAATACACACACACACACACACACACACACACACTAA
>NW_015551074.1:1258497-1265997 GCF_001515605.1 Sinocyclocheilus anshuiensis | reverse complement strand
TATGTTGTTGAATTATTGAAATATGAACTTAAAATCTCAGGGGTTCAAGTAAATGTTTTATGTAAGGGGTTTTGCACCCTCAGATTCCAGATTTTCTAATATTGTCCGATCCTAACAAACCATACATCAATGGAAAGCTTATTTATTCAGCTTTCAGATGATGCATAAATCTCAATTTCAAAAAATTGACCCTTAAGACTGGTTTTGTTCTCCAGGGTCACACATGCATGTAATAAATAGAAATTAAATGATGAAAAAAGTTACTTAACTTAGTCCAGAAGGGGTCCAGCTGATTTAGGGCATTTATTTCTTCATGAATCTGTGCTCAGGGTCGGAGCTGATGCCGAAGGCTCTGTCCACTAGGATCGTGGGAGGAATCTGGTGGTTCTTCACCCTCATCATCATCTCGTCCTACACCGCAAATCTGGCCGCCTTCCTGACGGTGGAGCGCATGGAGTCGCCCATCGACTCGGCCGACGATCTGGCCAAACAAACCAAGATCCTGTACGGCGTGGTGGAGGACGGCGCCACCATGACCTTCTTCAAGGTACTGCAGGCCAATGCGTTATTCACGTCAGCGCTTTATGCAGTACAGATGGACTCGAAGCAGCTTCACTGAAACAAACAGGGAAATAACAGTGTTAATGTTGTAATAACTATGTAATAACTCATCTATAAAGCAGCTCTACAGAAGACAACTGAGTCATTATTCAGAATGATTCGATTCAGTTTTGATTCAATTCAGATCACAGCAGTGCTAATGTTGTAAAATCCAGCAATTATTAAACCGATTCATTTTTAAGCTGCTCTACAGACGACAAAAGAGTCATTTTTCAGATCAATTCAGTTTAACTGCAATTAAATTCACTTCAGTAAACATAAACAGGGAAATAACAGTGATAATGTTGTAATAACATTAATTTTTAATCTATAAAGCAGCTCTACAGAAGACAACAGAGTCATTATTCAGAATGATTCGATTCAGTTCAACAAACAGGAAAATAACAGCGTTAAGGTAAAAAAATTCATCAGTTATGAAAACAATTCATTTTTAATCTATAAAGCAGCTCTACAGAAGACAATAGTGCTATTATTCAACTCAATTTAGTTCAATTTTGATTCAGTTCAGTTCAAATGAATCAAGCACGAAACAAATGGATTTTTAAGCTATAAATCAACTCTACAGAAGACAATAGAGTCATTATTCAGAATGATTCAGTTCAGTTTTGATTCAATTCAGATCAATTTGATTCAGTTCAGTGCTAATGTTGTAAAATAATCAGTTATGAAACAAATTCAATTTTATGCTATAAATCAGCTTTATAGAAGACAATAGTCATTTTCAAGAATGAATCAGTTAATCTTTCATCAATTATGACACTGATTCAGTTTCATCTGTTAAGCAGCTTTTCAGTTGAATTCCTGTCCGATTTCATCCTAACGCAGCGTTCGAATGGATAAACCTCTCTGTCTCCGCTGCAGAAAACCAAGATCTCGACGTACGATAAGATGTGGGAGTTCATGAACAGCCGGCGTCAGTCTGTGATAGTGAAGAGCGTGGAGGAGGGCATCCATCGCGTGCTGACGTCTGACTACGCCTTCCTGATGGAGTCCACCGCCATCGAGTTCGTCACGCAGCGCAACTGCAACCTGACGCAGATCGGCGGCCTGATCGACTCCAAGGCGTACGGCGTGGGGACGCCCATGGGTACGACACACACCCCTGCTGTTATTATCTACAGCATCAGCATCCTAGCAGTATAAACCTGTCGCCATGGCGACCTGCATCTACAGCATCAGCATCATATCAGTATAAACCTGTCGCCGTGGTGACATGCATCTACAGCATCAGCATCCTATCAGTATAAACCTGTCGCCATGGCGACCTGCATCTACAGCATCAGCATCATATCAGTATAAACCTGTCGCCATGGTGACCTGCAGTGACAGATGATGGAGAGCTGACAGATTTCTCTTTATTGTGTAACACGCTCAGTGTAGACGATTATCACCGATACATTTTAGTATCACGGATATACTATTATGATTTTTATGAATATTTTCAATTACTTATTTCACGTTTTAGTATTTTTTTTGTTTATATATATATATATGCTGATAAAGTTTGCATTGCTTTTTAATTCAGTTTTAGTTATTTAAAACAACTTAATGACTAGCTGAAATAACATGATTTATATTTTAGTTCAGTTAATGTTTATTTTATTTCAAATAACAAAAATGTTTTATTGTGGTATTAGTTTAAGTTAATGATAATAACCCTGGTTATTATATCTTCTGAACACTATAATGTTTTCATCTAATACTCAAATTTCATTTTCAAATTATGACAGGATTTTCATTTTTTGATGTATTATCACTAAAGGTTATTATTATTGTTGTATTTCATGCAAAAGCAATTATAAAAACAAGAAACCATATCCTTGTTCTAACAAATTTACAATTAGTTATTAAACTATTTTCTATTTAAAATACTGAACACATTAAAATATTTAGATGTGAATAAATATAAGTGTAATAAATCTAAATTAAATGATAAAACAAGTCATTTAACTTGAGCCAGGTGTGACAGGTTAAATTATTACCTGAGAAAGAGGAGGAAAATAATAATTATTATATTATTCATAAGGCAGAAGTCTAAAATCTACAACATCAGGTTTACATGATTATTTTTTATTCATTCATGTAAAAATATTTATTAAATCATCATCCACTGTTTTTATTTTATTTATTTATTTTTATGAAAAATCTGAGAATTTTTGAAGAATCGTAATAAAAACTTTATTTTTTATTTTTTTAAGTTGAACTCTTTGGCTCTGAATTTTGTAAATGTCCTACCGTAAATATATCAAAACTTAATTTTTGATTAGTAATATGCATTGCTAAGAACTTCATTTGAACAACTTTAAAGATGATTTTCTCAATATTTAGATTTTTTTGCTCCCTCAGATTCCAGATTTTCAAATAGTTGTATCTCAGCCAAATATTGCCCGATCCTAACAAACCATACATCAATGGAAAGCTTATTTATTCAGCTTTCAGATGATATATACATCTCAATTTTGAAAAATTGACCCTTAAGAGTGAAGGTCACATATTAGTATATTTTCAAAGATGCACACAAAACAGACTGAACATATACGATCTTCTTCTGTTCTAGTTTCATTTCCCATGAGTCTCTTCTTCTCTTCAGAGGATCTGCACGCTTTATATAAACCTTCATATCTCAGAGCAGTTCTGCGGGGGAGGAGCGAATACAAGGGGAATATTTATCCATCTTTATCTGCACAAATCCTCCGTGTTTAAACACATATTCCTGGAATAACATCAGTGCTTTATCAAAGAACGCAGCTCGTGCAATTACAGATGTTCAGGATTTAAGCTCCATCAGCAGTGTTTGTGTTGATTAGCACAGCGTCCCTTATTTATTTATTTGCCTGTATTTATTTATTCATTTGTTTAGCACAATACATGTTTAAATACATGTTCTTTTAATAATTAATATTGGGTAACTTACAGGGTTATTATAGTTTAATTAAATAAAAAAAAAATCATTATTTAAATAAAATAAACATTAAGTGAAATAAAATAAAATATTACTTGCCAAGGAATCATTTCTCATTTTTAATTAAGTGTACTAAAGTAACTAAAACTAATACTGAAAAAAAACTATACAGACATAAACTACTAAAAATGAAAATACATACTAAAATTAAATATGAAAAAAGAACATAGAAAAATAAATACTAATTCAAAATATTAATACAATCTAAAAAAGCATGAAATTAAAAATGAATAAAAACTATATAAACTACTAAAAATGACAAAAGCACAATAAAATGACAAACATTAACTAATTAAGTTAGGGAAATATAAAAATAAAACAATCAAAATATTAATAAAAACAAAAAAAAAGCATTAAATAAAATCGTATAGACATATTTTAAAAACCTTTACCTAGAATTAAAATAAAAAAGGAAAATATAAAAAAATTCAAACTAATTTAAAATATTTTTAAAAATTTGAAAAAAATAAATAAATAAATAATGAAAACATAAAATGAAACTCAAACTATATTTAAAATGGAAAAGAGAAACAAAAAAAAAGTACTTAAACTATAGACTCATACAAAACTGCTAAAAATGAAATTGTAAAACTAAAATTATTAACAACTAATTATGTAGTATAGTAATAAGTATTAATAAAAACTATAAGGGTATCGCAATGAATTTAAGTTATCATTCACTAAAAATAAAATAACTAATGAATATTGTTCATCACCTAGAACAGCATTCACAACACTACTTTTAAAGCTCAAATGTATTTTATAAAGAATAAAAAAAGCTTTAAGCTTCATTATTTTTAAATTTCTTATTTAATAAAAAATCGGTAATTGACATTACTCCTCTGACGGGGAAACCAGACCGTAAAGCTGAATGTAAATGTTGTCTGAAGGTCCGTCCAAGTACACTTTAATAAAGCAATAATCCCCGTGAAGCCGTGGTTTACAGTGAATTTATAACAGCTAAGAGCCGTTGTTAGGCACTCCGCTAAAACCCTCTTAGCTGTTATAAATTCACTGTAAACCACGGCTTCACGGGGGTTACTGCTTTTATAAAACGGTTATTCCATATACGTAGTAAGGTTTCACAAAATAAAACAGAGCAAATAAAGTGTAATGATATTAATAAAAACAGTATTCTTCCACCAAACAATGTAGCTCCTCAGAAACAGTTGTGGTTGCTACAAAGTGGTTGCCGAGCAACACACAAACGTAAACAAAGGTGTATGTTACTTTGTAGAGTCATTTACAACAGCTTCGAACACGGCTCAGCCAATCAGAATCAAGCACCGGAACTATCTGCTTTATAATTAATGAGTGATTTGTGACGCAGGCTCGCCGTATCGGGACAAGATCACCATCGCCATCCTGCAGCTGCAGGAGGAGGGCAAGCTGCACATGATGAAGGAGAAGTGGTGGAGGGGGAACGGATGTCCGGAGGAGGAGAGTAAGGAGGCCAGCGCTCTCGGCGTGCAGAACATTGGCGGCATCTTCATCGTCCTCGCCGCCGGCCTCATGCTGTCTGTGTTCGTGGCCATCGGCGAGGTGCTGTACAAATCCAAACAGAACGCGCAGATCGAGAAGGTATCAGACGCAAACACCAGAGGTCGCTCTTTCACACCTTTATCGGACAAACAGTGTAGAATGTTAGGTCTTGAAGTGACAGCAGCCTAATAAACCTGCTGCTGTCTGTCGTTAATGTTAATCAAACAACAAAAGACAGAGAAAATCACTCACTGCTCTCGACTGAATAACTTCAGTAGCTTTAATAAGGATTTGCTGGGGTATATTTGTAGCAATAGCCAACAATACATTGTATGGGTCAAAATTATACATTTTTCTTTTATGCCAAAAATCATTAGGATATTAAGTAAAGATCATGTTCCATGAAGATATTTTGTAAATTTCCTACCGTAAATATATCAAAACTTAATTTTTGATTAGTAATATGCATTGGTAAGAACTTCATTTGGACAACTTTAAAGATGATTTTCTCAATATTTAGATTTTTTTGCACCCTCAGATTCCAGATTTTCAAATAGTTGTATCTCAGCCAAATATTGTCCTATCCTAACAAACCATACATCAATGGAAAGCTGATTTATTCAGCTTTCAGATGATGCATAAATCTCAATTTAGAAAAATTGACCCTTATGACTGGTTTTGTGCTCCAGGGTCACATATATGATTTATACAAATAAATATGTCTGCTTAAAAGAATGACGATTGTGAGATACAAGATGTTAAGAATCCATATATAACTACTTGTTTGAAAATAAGACTCAAAGTTATATATAATTCATATTAACAGGTTAATGTTTTCTCTGAGTTTTTAGAGAAATGCTTTACAATTTAACTGGACTGAAATAAAAATGAGATGAAAACACACAATGAAATTAACTAAAAAATTAACTAAAATTAAAATGAAAAGGGAAAGTATAAAAATTAAAACAATTCAAAATATTAATAACTAAAAAAAGCATAAAATAAAAATATATTGAAACTATATAGAAAAAAAATACAAAAAAATTACAAACACATAATACAATGACTAAAGCTTTAACTACGATTAAAATGAAAAAGGAAAATGTAAAAAAAACCTAATCAAAAATGTTAATAAATACAAAAGAGACATATAAAAACTACAAAAAAAGACCAAAAAAAAACAATAAAATGACTAAAACTCCAACTAAAATGAAAATGAAAAGGGAAAATATAAAACTAAACCCCAATTCAAAATATTAATAAAACCTAAAAAAAAGCATAAAATAAAAATTAGACATTTTAAAAATTACAAAAAAATGACAAACACATAATACAGTGACTAAAGCTTTAACTAAGATTAAAATTAAAAAGGAAAAATAAAAAAAAATAAATAATCAAAAATATGAATAAAAACAAAAAAGCATGAAATAAATATTAAAAACTACATACACATAATTAAACTACAAAAAAAATGACCAAAACACAATAAAATGGCAAACTTAAACTAAAATTAAAATGAAAAAGGAAAATATAAAACTAAAAACTAATTCAAAATATTAATACAAATTTTAAAAAGCATAAAACTATAAATAGTAAATAGAAATACTTAAAAACTGATATATATATAATTAATATCTCAATTATACTAAAATAACACTGGTCATTTGGTTTATTCAAGGAACAGACTAAAATGTAATTAATTACTTTTTGAAAATAAAATAATGAATATAGTTCATCATATAGAACAGCTTTCACAGCACTAAAATTACTATTTGGATTTTAAACCTAACATATTAAAGAATAATAAGTTATTTTATTAACATTTGAGCTTCATAACAAATTTGGCTTTAAAAATGGCCCTGCTAGAGTCTGATTTAAGCAGACGTGTTTATGTTAACGCGAGTTATGTAATCAGATTACTTTTTTCAAGTAACTAGTAAAGTAATGCATTACTTTTTAATTTGCAAGAAAATATCTGTTACTTTTTCAAATAAGGAACGCAAGTTACTTTGTTTCCCATTTATGGACTGACAGCTCTCCTGTCCTCATACTGGGAGAAATCAGAAGTGCAGAGGAGTTGTGTGCGCTGTGTGAACATGATGTTACTGTAGTTCTAGACTAAATGTGAATGTGCATTAATTCATCCACTCACAAAAAAACAGATTTAGTATTCATCAAAATTAATTAAAACAGTGAAATGCAAACTCAGAATATGACGCAAACCTGCAACAATTAAATATGTTAAATAACACAAACGTATATAATCCCATTTTATTAACTAATGTCTTTGCTGCTGACCTTTGATGATCCAGTTCAACCGTACTAACAAGCAAAAATGACTTTAGAGGAACTAACTATTGTGCTTCATTGTTTTTTTATTGCTGAAGAGTGTTTCTTCTCCTGCGTTCTACTGTACAGACGTGAATTTACTTTTG
>NW_015551074.1:1257964-1258245 GCF_001515605.1 Sinocyclocheilus anshuiensis | reverse complement strand
CAGCTCTGCTTTGTTTACAGCAGTAACCAAGGAAACGCTTTAAGCACCACCTGCTGGCAGAGAGTGAATCTGCGTCTTGTTCAGCTCTTCTGCTGTTTCTGGCAGATATTTTTATGCATAGTTTCACAAAACTGAAGTCAGACCATTGTGTTTTTGCTTCAAATTTCGAAATTATACAATCTAATTTAGATTAAAACAGGGGTGCCCAGACTGGGTCCTGGAGGGCCGGTGTCCTGCAGAGTTTAGCTCCAGCTTGCCTCAACACACCTGACTGGAAGTTT
>NW_015551074.1:1247230-1256367 GCF_001515605.1 Sinocyclocheilus anshuiensis | reverse complement strand
TGTTTGATTAGGGTTGGGGCTAAACTCTGCAGGACACCGGCCCTCCAGGACCGAGTTTGGACAACCCTGGATTAAAAGCTGCTCGTGTTGCATGTATGCAGCATCTTTGTTTGGATCATGATTAAAATGCAGTGGTTGCCTCTAATTTTAAATGGAAAGAGCACAGACAAATCCTTAGTTTGTTTATATGAAGAGATTTATTTTATTTGTGTCACTTATGAATTTGATTTGGGGCTTGTTTTAAAATTTCAATTTAGTTTTGTTATTTACATTTTATTAAAATGTAGTTATTTGGCAGGCGCTTTTATCCAAAGTGACTTACAAATGAGGACAATAGAAGCAATCAAAACCAACAAAAGAGCAATAAAATGCAAGTGCTATATTAGTATATTATAGTGTTATATTTCAATTTCACAAAGAAATGTGCAGCATTTTGTCCAAGCAATAATAAAAGGACACATTTAATTTATAATTTTGTAAAAGTTGAGTGAATCATTACATCCCTAGTAATTAGTTACTTTTTTAGGGAGTAACGCAATATTGTAATGCATCACTTTTAAAAGTATCTTTCCCCGACACTGACCACGACTGAAACTCACTCAAAGTGTGTCTGTGATTTGCTCTTCTGTGCGCAGCGCTCGTTCTGCAGCGCGATGCTGGAGGAACTCAGGGTGTCTCTGAAATGCCAGCGACGGCGGAAACAGAAACCCCAGCCGCAAGCCATCGTCAAAACAGAGGAGGTGATTAACATGCATACCTTTAACGACAGGAGGCTCCCGGGGAAAGAGACCATGACCTGACGCCTCTCCTGTGACTCTCGTCCAAATGACGGACACGAAGATGTTTCCTGTGGAAACGCGGATTCGTGAGCGATTCAGAACCGCATCCCTCACAGATCAGCAATCACTTGTGTTCTCATTTTACCTTGCTTTTCTCTGTTTTCTCTGTGAAACTAGCTCAATGTTTTAAACCCTTCACTTTTACTCATATGCTGCCTTTATTGCTGCCTTCAAGAGCGCCTGATAAACACTTTTCCCCATATTCTTCAATAAAGAGTCCTAAGTCGTGAACCAAACCGACCCGCTCCATATGAATCACATTACAAACTCTGATATGAAAATGCATTTGTAATTGGGGCAAAAATAAACTAGATTTAACGTCTTTTAATGAGCTTTTCATCCCATCTTCTCAATACAATATAAAACTAATTCCGTTTATTAAGAAGTCATGTCTCGGTTTACAATTTCTCAACATTCTGGGAACATTAGTCTAATCTAATAATAACCATTAGAAAATGTTCTGTATTAGTTTGTTAAACAAAAACCTAAATATAGGGCCCTATGATTTCCTGATGAATATTAAACTGCAAAAATACTGTTTACTTCATGAGCATTTGACCGTTTAATTTGAGAAAAACTAGCATTATATCATATACAAACAGAAACTTAAAGGTCCTCATGGCAACCCGTCAAAATAAAAGCTCGGTTTAACTTGAAATTGTGACAGAAATATAGGCCTATTACTGTTGTGCAGTTTTAATAACATTATTAAAACTCTATTTTTTAAGGGATAATCACACAATATTTCTTCCATGTTTTAATTTTAATAGTAAACCCCCTTTGTTAACCCAAAAAATAAAGAGTTTACCTTTCATTTGATTAAAAGATAAATTAAATTACTGTTTTATTCCTTCATTTGATAGCCAGAAAAAATAAAAATACACAATTTCTGAAAAAAAAACAACAACAATACTTTTCATAGGGCGATTGTAAAAATAAATGTTAATTAAGTTGTTTTTATGCATTAAAATAATTAGACATGCTTACACAGAATTTGGTAACAATAAAACAGAATGTGAGGAAAAAAACATATTTCATAAGGCCAAAAAATTTAATTTCTGTTAAACTAAATTTATGTTAAATAGCATGTTTCCAATTGCAGTTTCGTGATTTTATGCTTTTTGATTAATACAATTTAATTTAGCCATTAAAAAGGAGTCCAGAAAAATTTATATGGAGAAGAAGAATAAACAGAATCCAAATGGAAATGGAAAAAATTTCCAAATGTAAATGGAAAAAAAACAGAATATGGAAAAAACTAAAACGGAATTTCGGATAAACAACCTTAAGAGAACACAATCAAAAAATCACCCAAAAAATAACTGAACAGTAACCAGTATAAATCTAATGACTACATCTATGGGCAAGTTATATCTTAGCAAAAACCTCCCTGCAACGTTCTGAGAACGTTTGTTACACAAACTAGAACCTTAAGAGAACATAACCAAAAAATAACCAAACGGGAGCCGGTGTGAAACTAATGACATCATCTGTTGTCACGGCTAACAACTTTTGGTTCCCAGAATGTTGGTTTTTATTACCAAAAACTACAAATAACTTCTAGAGAATGTTCTGTTTAAGTTCGTAGTTTTGTCACACAAAAACCTCAGTGCAACATTCTGAAAACGTTTGTTACACAAACTAGAACGTGTCTAAAAACACGATGGTTTTTAATAAAGCGCCTCCTCCGCAATGTTGGCGTAAAATTAAACAGTTGCCATGCCAACTTGCTACTGTAAACAAACTCTTGCCCCGCCTCCGGGGTCTTCTGATTGGTCCGCTGTTTTGGAACTGACATTGATGAGCAGCGCTGCGTGTAAAAGTTGAAATTCTTTTAACTTATCACGGCATTTAAAAAATGTAAAAGACGCGAGATGTGAGCGCAGCGGTCATACACGACCATCTAGAGCACGTTTACATGGAAAAACAATGGAAAAGTAGCGCTTTGGAATAGCAACACGCGTTCCGTGTGAACGGCCCCTCGGAGAATGTTTCTAAAATGTTAGAAAAATAGTTAAAGAAACGTTCTTGATTTGCTGGTCCTGGGATTTTACATGTATTGGTTATATGTAAAAAATATTCACACTGACATGCCTTCTGCAGAAGCAAATATCATCATATGAACTTGCCGCTCACAGCCGTTCTACATTATTATTAACAATTTTCTTGATTCAAAAGTAACTGAATGGGATTTCTGCATCTGGAGCCTGACTTCTGCTCTATATTACATGTCAGAAATCTTAATTATGATCTGATGTGTGTGAAACAAATGAGCACTATGTGCAATTTCATATTAGCGTCTCAAAAAGCGAAAGAGAAGGTTATGGCCCAGCTAACAATTTTTGGTTCCCAGAGCGTTGTGGAAACGTTATAAAACACTGTCAGAATTTGGCTTGTTCTGTATCTTATTTTGTCGCAGAAAGCTAGCAAGGCTTCCATTAGCAGAAAACAAAATGATGTGAACAAAGACATTAATTATGATCAATGCAAGCTTACAAACTAATTCCTTTAAACCCATAACAATTCAAGTCATTCTAACATGACTTTTGACTTGAAGGCGGCAATAAAATCCATGCTTCGTCCTGATCAACGACTCAAGCCAAAGTTCTGTCGTTTAGATAAACTTCAACTTTTCTAGAAACCTTTCTACTAGCATCCATTCTGTCCGTCACAGGCAACGCGCCTTTCTTTGTCATGCAACAGAGATTTATAACAAGGAACAAGCAGTTTTTGTACAGAGCGTTTTTGTAGTGAATCTTTCTATGAGTGTAGACACGTTTATTATGCACGTCTGGTCTGTCCATCACGAGCAAGCCAGCTCTGTTGTTTTCCGAGCATATGTTCTGTGCTGATGTTTGTGCTTCTCTGAAGGAGACTTTCTGTAGAATACTGTACTGAGCAAACGCTAGGATTTCTCCAGACCGGCTTTAATCTACAGGGACCTTCGGAAAAACCCACGTGCAAACAGCAGCGGGTGGAGAACTGTTCAAACTCATCTTGTAATAAAAAAGAGATTATACTGTGTTTAACGTGTGGGGTTGCTTTATTTGCGCGCTTGATTGTCACTTTATTCCAGTTCAGTTAGACTGTCTGTTACTTAAAGTCAGTATGAAATGACATTCATAGTCCATTTTGTATGCATAATGTCACGTATGATGAAGAACATTCATGTAGTTGTTACTCAGAGAAAAGAAAGTGAGCAAGAAAAGGGTAAGTGACAGATTTTTTCAATATATTGCTTGAAATGCTAGGGCCGGTCCTGAGCAGGCGTTTTGAGTGATTCAGTGAATCATTTTGCGGAGCAGTTGATTCAATTGATTCGAAGCTTCGAAAAGATTCGTTCTCCCATCACTACATTCAGAGGTGCACAAGTTCAGCACACAAATCAAGCACTTGAGTAATAAAATACTACTCCAGTAAAAGTAGTACTACTCCCTTTCAATGGGTAAAAGTACTTGTTTTATTCATGTACTTAAGTATTAAAAGTAAAAAGTACCGATTGATGAATGTTTATCTATTTTGCAATTTATTATATTCTATCTTCCTGCTGAAAATACATGATTACTACTGACAGTGCACAAACAAGTGAAAATAAAACATTTGATATAGTAGAAATGAGGAAAAACAAAATGTGTGTTGCCAAATATAAATATACAGGCCTAATATAAAAACAGCGGTCACAATGGGCAAAAAGTGTTCGCATTTTAAGAAAAACGTTGTGCAAACACTACTTTTAGATCAGTTGAAAGTGCTGTGGCAGCGGGGTAGATGCATGAGCATTCATTTGCGTTATTTTAACGTTATGTTTAGTTTTTAAATAAAACCTAGAAGCTAATACACAAATATGGACATGCCTATGTTCAAGCATTTCATACAGTGGGCTTAAACAGCCTTTTGCAGCAGCTTTAGTTCACAAATAATGGACACTCATGACCTAAATATGATTTTCATTTACAATAACATACAATGCGGCATTAGTAACTTACTTTTCACGCCATCAGTCGCACGCGCACCCGAGCTCCGAGGATTTGCTCATTTTGAGTGGATTCAGTGAATCATTAACTCGGCGAGTCGTTGACTGGAGACTCGCTCTGACCGGATCATTTGAATCAGCGAGTCGTTCACTGGAGACTCGCTCTGACCGGATCATTTGAATCAGCGAGTCGTTCACTGGAGACTCGCTCTGACCGGATCATTTGAATCAGCGAGTCGTTCACTGGAGACTCACTCTGACCGGATCATTTGAATCAGTGAGTCGGCCATGTCACGTGATTTCATGGTTCACCGATCTCGGATCAGATTCATAGTTTCGGTTCAGTTTTAATGACAAACACGTGTGTAATTAGAGCGATATAGTTAATAAATTGGCCTGATTAGCCATGTCCTCCCATAAGAGACACAAAACAAGCACCACAATTTAATAAAAGCGCACAAATTATACACACAGATCCTATTTTATAGTATTTTATGATTTGTACGTTAGCCATATGAACGCTTTGAAACCTGGTTATTAGACATTTGTTGTGTTCTCGTTGCATTTGCATAGTTTGACCAGCAGGTGTCGCCTTTTGACCTGATTTCGGATCAGTTTTCAAAATTTGTTGACATTTTTAATTTGAAACATTTGTGTAATTAAAAGGAAGAAACATGATTAGATAGTAGTCTCTTACTGGCCTGTGTAGACAAGTCCTCCATAAAACATTTGACTGCATTTACACGGTTTTGACCAGCAGGGGTCGCCAGCGTGTGGCGTTTCGAAACAGTGAATCATTTTGAAACGCAAGTGATTCAATTGATTCAAAGCTTCGAAACGGTTCGTTTCTCCCAGCACTGCACGCGGGTATTTTGCGTATGGCACAGTAACATTAAATAAAGTTCTGAACTCAGTTTTCCAGAAGTTGAGGTCTGGAAAAGCAACTTCATTTAAAAAGAAAACAAGTTTTTTTTTCTGACCCCATTGGCAGATATTTTTTATTTGATCAGAAATACAGAAAAATACTGGAATATTGTGAAATATTATTGCAATTTTAAAAAATGGTTTTCTATTTTAATATACTTTCAAATATAATGTATTTCTGTGATGCGCAGCTGTATTTTCAGCATCATGACTCCAGTCTTCAGAGTCACATGATCTTCAGAAATCATTCTAATATGCTGATTTATTAGTTTTTGCTGCTTCATATTTTTTTGGAACCTCTGATACTTTTTTCAGGATTCTTTGATGAATAAAAAGTTAAAAGGACAGTTTTGATTTAAAATAGAAATCTTTTCTAACAATATGTGTTTATTATCGTATTAGTATAATACGATATAAGTATTAATTTCTTTCAAAAATAGAAAGAAAAAAAATACGGACCCCAAAAAGATTTCTATTTTGAATAAAAACTAACAAAGAATCCTGAAAAAAATATCAGAGGTTCCAAAAAAATATGAAGCAGTGCAACAGTTTCCAACATTGATAATAAATCAGCATATTATACTGATTTCTGAAGATCATGTGACACTGAAGACTGGAGTAATGATGCTGAAAATACAGCTGCGCATCACAGGAATAAATTATATTTTAAAGTATATTAAAATAGAAAACCATTTTTTAAAATTGCAATAATATTTCACAATATTCCAGTATTTTTCTGTATTTTTGATCAAATAAATGCAGCCTTGATGAGCAGAAGAGACTTGTGTAAAACAGCAGTGTAGATCACATTATTTCAAAGGATGAACACAGCATGCACACAAAAGAGGAACAGCAGTTTGTTTGTGAAGTTTATGTGGATTGAGGTTCTTCACACAAAGCTGCTCATAAGAATACATATTCAAACGTTTATTTTTTTTCCAAACGAACACACATTAAACCTCTGTGATGCGGTGGATTGCTCAGCTACTTGAAGTCACACGATACACAAGAATGGCACCAAAAGACGAACGAGTTTGACCTGGACACAAACCAAAGAAGACCCATCAAGTGATGTGAAGCCCGTTCTGAATCCGTTCATTAACACAGTACAGCATTTCTTTTGTTTCAGTATTTACAGCTCAACGCCGAGATGATATTATAGACTCTGTGTTGGCCTGTAAACCGGAGACGGTTGTTAACTCGCTCGTGTGTTTGACAGAACAGGCAAGAGTGAAATGAACACTCTTGAGCTCGAGTCTAAACCTAAAGATGAGACTAATCTGTCATTATGCAGCATGCAATACGGGAAGCCACACGCACCAAAAGTGGGACAAAACGGCACGGTATTAAAGAGGAGGACGGGTTCATTTTGAACGAATCTTTAATATGACTCGGGAACATCGAGGGATTCGTTCATTCCGAAACAGGAAACAGAAATGATTCGTTCACCTCTCGAGTCTTCAGGTCTGAGTCGTTCGTTCTTTTGTTATAGAAATGAGTTAATAATTCCAATCTTCCTCGCAAGCAGTTACGTGATGCATTTCTGGTCTCAAACTGTAGCTTTTTATTTCTTACAATTTATACTTTTGTAAATTTCTGTCATGATGATTCTTTTCATTAACATCGAATGTGGCAATAAAGGGTTGATTAATGCTTTAAACTTTATCCGTATGATGGGGAAAATCACTTTGATAAAGCAAAGATGCCTACATATAATAACAACATTAATATGTTATATTTGTGTCTTTTGTCAACACGCTCGTTGCTAGGGTGTTCTGGGTGGTTGCTATGCAGTTGCTATGGTACCCAGGGTGGTTGCTATGCGGTTGCCAAGGTACTCGAAGTGGTTGCTAAGGTGTTGCTCTGCGGTTGCTAGGGTCCCTGGGGTGGTTGATAGGGTGTTGCAATGCGGTTGCTAGGGTGTTCTGGGTGGTTGCTAGGGTGTTGCTATGCAGTTGCTAGGGTACTCAGGGTGGTTGCTAAGGTGTTGATATGCGGTTGCTATGGTACCCAAGGTAGTTGCTAGGGGGGTTGCTATGCGGTTGCCAAGGCACTCGGGGTGGTTGCTAAGGTGTTGCTCTGTGGTTGCTAGGGTACCCGGGGTGGTTGATAGGGTGTTGCTATGCGGTTGCTAAGGTGTTCTGGGTGGTTGCTAGGCAGTTGCTAGGGTGTTGCTATGCAGTTGCTAGGGTACTCAGGGTGATTGCTAAGGTGTTGATATGCGGTTGCTATGGTATCCGGGGTGGTTGCTATGCGGTTGCCAAGGTACTCGGGGTGGTTTCTAAGGTGTTGCTATGCGGTTGCTAGTGTGTTCTGGGTGGTTGCTAGGCAGTTGCTATGCAGTTGCTATGGTACCCGGGGTGGTTGCTATTCAGTTGCCAAGGTACTCAGGGTGGTTTCTAAGGTGTTGCTCTGCAGTTGCTAGGGTACCTGGGGTGGTTGATAGAGTGTTGCTATGCGGTTGCTAGGGTGTTCTGGGTGGTTGCTAGGCGGTTGCTAGGGTTTTGCTATGCAGTTGCTAGGGTACTCAGGGTGGTTCCTAAGGTGTTGATATGCGGTTGCTATGGTGCCCGGGGTGGTTGCTAGGGGGGTTGCTATGCGGTTGCCAAGGTACTCAGGGTGGTTTCTAAGGTGTTGCTCTGCAGTTGCTAGGGTACTCGGGGTGGTTGATAGGGTGTTGCTATGCGGTGGCTAGGGTGTTGCTATGCGGTTGCTAGGGTACTCAGGGTGGTTGCTAAGGTGTTGATATGCGGTTGCTATGGTACCTGGGGTGGTTGCTAGGGGGGTTGCTATGCGGTTGCCAAGGTACTCGGGGTGGTTGCTTAGGTGTTGCTATGCAGTTGCTAGGGTACCCAGGGTGGTTGATAGGGTGTTGCTATGCGGTTGCTAGGGTGTTCTGGGTGGTTGCTAGGCAAACACATGAACTTCTGCGGAGCAGTATGAGTAATGTTGTAATCGATCAGCACCGCGATGGTGAGATTAGTTCGTGCCGTGTATGTCCTACCTGCGCTTCGTTGGCAGTCGTACATTCAGTCTATCGAGCCATGTTTCGTCCTACTTCTGGGTTGTTTGGCTTCCCATAATAACGTTCAGCGAACACGACGTGTGGAATCAGTGTCAGATTCAGCAGCAGCAGCGAAGCATCGCAATGATGAGAGTCTAGCTGCTGGATGCTCACATTCAGTCCGACCACGCTGGAACTGTGCAAACGCCACTGGAACCAGTCCAGTGAACATCCAAACGCCTGCAGATAAAGCCAGCGAAGCTCAGCGGTCCCGCAGGAGATTTAGCAGAAATCACAGGCTAAAACACTCGGTCACAGAAGCGCAGCTACCGTCTGCATCTCTACATACAGTAACACAGATGATCAATGCGAAACACTCGCACGTGTGCGTCCGCTC
>NW_015551074.1:1246248-1247220 GCF_001515605.1 Sinocyclocheilus anshuiensis | reverse complement strand
CTCTTCCTTTGTAACTGAAGCAGATGGTCTGTGTGTGGCAGTAATCGAAAGCCGTCAGGTCCGAAACGTGTTTACATGTGCATGCCGACAGGAGGATCTGGTTCTGTCACTCGGCCTCCTCTGGAGACGTGAAAACTAACACTATTACAGACAGAGTGCAGTACAAACTCACGAAACACACTTTACACCGGCCTAAAACGAACGCTGACGTGTCCGGCCGTGTCGCACCAGATGATCCTGAGATTCACACACAAACTAAAGAATAGATGCGGATGGAAGCAGCGTCAGTCCGGCGCTGCGGCGTTCTCCTTTGCTATGCGGAGACGGGAGGACGCGGCAGCTCGTTTTAAGGCATCGGATTGGTTCCGTCGTACATCCACTAAATAAGAACTTCTATGGGAGTAAATGAGTGAAGGATTCTCCTCTGCGGCCGCCACTTGGTTGGTTTCTGGTGTCGATGTCACACGTCTGTCATCGCTGATGTGAGGAGAGTCAGACCTGGAGGAAAGCAGTGAGAGCTGCAGTTAACTAAAGCTAAATCCATAACTAACATTTGTGTTACTTGAAATAAAATATATAAAAACTTAACTTTCTTTTTCAGCGAGATGCCAAGGCAACATTTTTCATTTTCATTTAGTTTAACTTGATGTACTAAAATAACGCTAAAACTGAAATAAATATTTATAGAAGCTATATGGACATATTAAAGAAAACTAAAAAAAAATTACAAAAAACTAAATTATTAAAATTTTTAAATAAAAATGTAAAATATAAAAATAAAAACTAATTCCACTCATCCATCCACCCATCCATCCATGCATCCATCCATCTATCCATCTATCCACCCATCCATCCAACCACCCACCCATCCATCCATCCATCCATCCACCCACCCACCCACCCAACCATCCATCCATCCATCCATCCACCCATCCATCCATCCATCCATCCATCTATCCATCTATCCACCCA
>NW_015551074.1:1241819-1245922 GCF_001515605.1 Sinocyclocheilus anshuiensis | reverse complement strand
CACCCACCCATCCACCCATCTATCCATCCATCCATCCATCCATCTATCCACCCATCCATCCATCCATCCCCCCATCCATCTATCCATCCATCCACCCATCCATCTGGGAAAATTAACAATAATAAGCATCCCTAATAAAAACGTA
This sequence comes from Sinocyclocheilus anshuiensis, assembly GCF_001515605.1. Taxonomy (NCBI): domain Eukaryota; kingdom Metazoa; phylum Chordata; class Actinopteri; order Cypriniformes; family Cyprinidae; genus Sinocyclocheilus; species Sinocyclocheilus anshuiensis. The sequence continues at coordinate 1,245,777 of NW_015551074.1, read as the reverse complement.
ACTTTTTTTTCAGCTAGATGCCCAGGCAGCAATGTTCACTTTCATTTAATTTAACTTGATGTACTAAAATAACACTAAAAGTGAAATCTAAATTAATAGAAACTGTAGACATATAGAAGAAAATTCAGAAAAACACAATACAATTATTAAAACTTTAAAATAAAATGGAAAATATAAAAATAAAATCTAATTCATAACACAGACACTGCTCAGGATCGGCTGATTTTTCACAGGAAAATCTTAATTTGGAGGTCTCACTTCATTAGGACTTGCTGACGTTCTCGTAGATGACGTCGCTCGTGTGCGTTTGCTGCTTCTTCTTCTTCCACATGAGGAGGACACACTGATGGATGAACACGTACTGCTCCTGCACTCGCACACACACACACACAGACACACACACACAGACACACACACACACACACACACACACACACACATGAATACCGTTCCAGGGCTGGATTCAAATGGAATCCAATTTCTGCTATTTTAACTTTATATCTAACAATTCTGAGTTTATATCAGTATTCTGACTTTATATCTTGCAATTCAGTTTTTTCATTTCTACCACAGATTAATAAATAAAACATTTAATTAAGACTTTTAATCTCACAATTCTGACTTTTTTCTTGCAATTATAAATTGTGAGAAAAAAGTTCAGAATTGTGAGATAAAAAGTCAAATGTATCTTTTTATCCGGTGGTGGAAACAAGCTTTCCAAGAAGCTGTAAGCACTGCATTTTCCATCATCATCACTAGTAGCAGAAATATGTATCTAGTGTTATGTTGTTATGTTTAATTACAGCAATTTCATCTCACATTTGAGGATTTAAGACAAGTTGGATGTTATTCTAACTTTAAGAGGCTATTTATAATGATTTTTAAGAAGATTGTTTTGAAGAATTTGAATTATTATTCAGTTTTGTCTTAAGAACAATCTTAAGAAAAACAGAAGAACATTCTTAAGGTATATTTTTGGAAATACAAGGTATTCTTAACATTTTTCTAAAAGAAAACAGCAGTTCAAAAGAGTGTTATTCATGAGTCCGGTCCCTGGTTCAGTTTTTGGTGCTGGATCTGATTCAGGTTCTGGATCTGCTTCAGTTTTTGGTTCTGGATCTGATTCAGGTTCTGGTTCAGTTTTTTTGTTCTGGATCTGGTTCAGGTTCTGGATCTGATTCAGGTTCTGAATCTGGTCCAGTTTTTTGTTCTGGATCTGGTTCAGGTTCTGAATCTGGTCCAGTTTTTGGTTCTGGATCTGATTCAGGTTCTGGATCTGGTTCCGTTTTTGGTTCTGGATCTGATTCAGGGTTTGGTTCAGTTTTTGGTTCTGTATCTGGTTCAGTTTTTGGTTCTGGATCTGGTTCAGGTTCTGTACCTCGGTTTGGACCATGGAGAGCCGGTGCGAGCGCATGTCCGACACCAGGCCCAGGACATCCACATACTCGTGTTCCTGAATGTGCTGCATCAGCCGGTCCAGAGCGATGAAGGTGCCGGTCCGGCCCACTCCAGCACTGACACACACACACACATCAGTGTCTGTTCCATCATCACACTGTAACATTAGTGAAGAGCTGAAGCAAAACCACAAGCAGGAAATCAATAGATGGCAGTGAGCTGCAGTGATTCCGGGCACTGTAACTGGAGTCCAGTGAGCCGGAATGACTCCTGTAGCACAGACTCTCACACACTAACAGAGACTCACCTGCAGTGGACCACGATGGGTCCTTTGGTCCTGCTGACCTGCTGCCGTACGATCTGAACGAACTGTAAGATGCTCTCAATGGCGTTGACTGTCGGCACGCCGTGATCAGGCCACGAGGTGTAATTAAAGTGCAGAACGTCTTGAGTTTCATCAGCCTGCAGAATCAGAAACACACAGAACATCAGACAGAAACAACAGCAGCATACTGATAACTCTCTTCTCTACATCTGTCTATATATCCATCCATCCATCCATCATCCACCCATCCATCCATCCACCCATCCATCATCCATTTATCCATCCACCCATCCATCCACCCATCCATCTACCTATGTATCCATCCATCCATCAATCTACCCAAGTATCCATCCACCCATGTATCTTTTCATCCATCCATCCATCTATCCATCATCATCCAATCATTTATCCATCCATCCTTCCATTCACCCACCCACCCATCCATCATCCATTTATCCATCCACCCATCCATCTATCATCCATCCTTCCATCCACCCACCCACCCATCCATCATCCATCATCCATCGTCCATCTATCCATCATCCATTTATCCACCCACCCATCCATCCATCCATCCATCATCCATTTATCCATCCACCCACCCATCCATCCATCCATCCATCATCCATTTATCCATCCATCTATCATCCATCCACCCATCCATCATCCAGGGTTATGGTTAGTTGTGTTCCTCACGTATCCCAGTCTGAAGTTTCTGACGGTCCACTCGGGCGAGTCGGTCTCCGACAGCATCTCGACCGTAATCTCTCCGTATGCAACAGGCTCCTCGGTGAACGGCCAGTAGTGGTCACACTTCACCTGCACGGGAAGCACATGCTCTCGTTAACATCTGGCCATCTCTGTGTGATGTCACAGCCGTAACGGAGCGGTTGCCGTGGGAACTGACCCTCCTGCGCTCGTTACACTGGGTCAGCATGACGACGATGTGAGACTTCTGCTGCAGGACCATCCTCCAGAAATCATTCCTGGTCTCGGGCAGCGGCCCCTGCGTGGCGATGAACTCGTGCGTAGAGTTATAACCCTGAACACACACCACCACACAAATAATACACCCAGTAACCAGTGAACGACTCGACTCTAATCGCTGATACTGACGAGCTACTCACAGGAATATAGTTTGCATTGATGTAATCAGAGCCTTCATCGTTGTGCAGAGAGATCAGCTTCACCCGACTGAAATCATCTGTGACCAAACAAACATTCAGGATGAATATAATAATCACTCATTCTCCTGAGAGAAGCTGATCTTTAGTAAGAACCTCTCTAAAAAAAATTTAACTTCAAACCATCCACTGGCCACTATTTTCATATATATTTGGAATAAATATATGTAAAAAATCTGATACTATATATTTATAATAATAAAGGACATCATATTTAAAGACTATAGTAAATCATTTTATAATTCTAAACAAATGTAATATCACTCATTTTATTAATGTTTTTCCTCTACATTTGTGCAGTTTTGGGAGGATTTATAGTATTTTTAACATTTATAAAAAATGGGTTTTTATGAAATTACTTTTCATGCAAAATTAACTTTAAAAAAGACCCACATTTATAACTGTATTTGCATTTGGTCTCCTTCATTTCTGTGTGTGTTCTGCATTGCAACTGATTTTTATTTGACAAAAATTATTATTATTATAATTAACTTTTTTTTTTTAACATGAAGCGGCATTTATTAATCTTTAATCTTTATCTTTATAAATCTTTTACATTAACTAATGTTAACAGATACAACTTTAAATTTTAATAATGTATTAGTAAGTCTTGAACTAAGATTAATAAATGCATAAAAATATATAGTTAATTAATGTTAAAAAATTGAAACCTTATTGTAAAGTATTACCGGTTTTGTTAATATTTTTATTAGATTTAATAAGGTTATTAGATATTATTTCTGTTCTCATGTTAATTTTAGTTTCGTATTTTTTTGGTCATTTTTATTCATTTTTATTTTAGTTTTGATCAGTTCAACATCAAGTTAAATAAACTAGATGAAAATGAGAAATGTTTATTTAAAATGGTAAATATATGATTTCGGTTCACATTTATTTCGTTTCAAATAACGACACTTTTGAATAGTTTTAGTTTAACTGTGAAAGTGGGCCAATCAGAAGAGCGTTGCTATGACTACAGTGGGCAGGGCTTCTCACAGGGCAGGATGTTGGTGTAGCGGTTCTTGGGTCTGTTGCCGGGCAGATCAGCCGC
>NW_015551074.1:1239211-1241809 GCF_001515605.1 Sinocyclocheilus anshuiensis | reverse complement strand
TATAAAAGGCAATTAAAATGAGATAATTTATATAAACATTACATTTTTTATTTATTTTTACATTTTAAAAATTATTATATAAATATATATTCAGGAAATCAAGCTAACAGAAGAGGAAGCGCACACGCACACATTTATAAATCTGCATTCAGTCCGAGCTAGAGCAAACATGCAGGAGGTGAGAACGAGCGGTGAAGACGTCATGCAGAGCGTTAGTGTCATGCATCCGTTACCCATAATGCACAGCAGCTATGTGTTTGTCTGTCCGTCGGCCGCTGCGCTGCTACTTACCACGGATTCATATAAAAGGCCAAAAGATAGTCAGTCCAAAGGCAGGACGGCAGAAGCGTGAGGAACGCAAAGAGACTCCTGCGCCTGAAGCCCATTGAACAAAACAGAAAGCAAAAGACCAAGAGCAAAAAGTTAGGGACAAAACACGGTGCTCCATTAGTAATAGTGACACACACAGATGATTGAGCATATTTCATTAGTGACAGGTTAATGATCGCGTCATGCAGTCAGTGTCTTTGTCTGTTGCTCTTCGTGATGTGTGAATCTGTGACTGCTGCTGATCGCAAATTCTGAAAGCACGATACATTTGCTTGAGATGTACAATGACTTTTAGGAAAAATGTATCAAAATGAAAAAAAAATGTATCAAAATGAAGTGAGTTTTTGCATAAAACACGAACTAATGTCTGCCAATGGAGTCAGAAAAGAAATCGGCTGGCAGATATTAGTTCCTGTTTTAAGCAAAAATTTAATTTGAAACTTAATTTTGATACATTTTTCAGAAAACAAGACTTCCCTACAAATCTAAAACTGTTGTGCTATTGTAAAAAACAGCTTATGCAAAGTCAGGTTTTATTCTTCTGAACTGAACTTTAATAATTTTACATTTTTAAATCATTTTAAAACATCGCTCTCTATATATATTATACTATTTATTTTGAATACATTTATAAATTGTATAAACTTAATTATACTGAAATTAACTTGAATTAAACTTTAAATACTTTTTATTTTGATATTTTGAAATCATTTTATTTATAGATTAAATTATATGATGTATATTTTTAATAATAAATAATAAATTCACAGGGCAGGATGTTGGTGTAGCGGTTCTTGGGTCTGTTGACAGGCAGATCAGCCGCTTCATGAGACAGATCCAGACCGACGCTCTTCAGCTCCTGACAGAAACACAAACAAAGCCAATAAATCACACGCGTGACACGGCAGACGAGTGTTCACGTGTTCACGTGCTCTGTGCGTGCTTTACCTCAAACTGCAGCGAGAACTTGTACGCCGAGTCTTTGCTCATGTCTTTGATGTAAGCCTCAAAATCACTGAGCTGAACGGGACTGAAGACACAATCATCACATCACACACAAATCAGTGCAATCATAACTCACACAACGGCACTAGCGGCATGGGTTTACCTGGTTAGTTTCCTCTTCTTCAGTGCTGTTTTGCTCCTGCAGGTGAAACACAGACCCATGAACCCTACAAACTAAACATGCATTGTCTGCAGCCACAGATAATAATCCACATTCACTCATTCTGCGGGATTTGAAGCATTAATGAAGTGCTTTTATTAACTGATTTAGTGTTAGGTGAGCTGTAGGGTTCATGCATTACAAACACAGATCTCACGACTGCTTCACAGGTTTACAATCACAACATGTGTCTGATATAAGATTTAAGGTTAGGAAGTGATTTTATCATATTTCATGATTGTGGTCATTCTTTAAAAAAAAAAAAGTGTTTTTTCGGCTGGCAGATATTAGTTCCTGTTTTAAGCAAAAATTTAATTTGAAACTTAATTTTGATACATTTTTCAGAAAACAAGACTTCCCTACAAATCTAAAACTGTTGTGCTATTGTAAAAAACAGCTTATGCAAAGTCAGGTTTTATTCTTCTGAACTGAACTTTAATAATTTTACATTTTTAAATCATTTTAAAACATCGCTCTCTATATATATTATACTATTTATTTTGAATACATTTATAAATTGTATAAACTTAATTATACTGAAATTAACTTGAATTAAACTTTAAATACTTTTTATTTTGATATTTTGAAATCATTTTATTTATAGATTAAATTATATGATGTATATTTTTAATAATAAATAATAAATTTAAATTAATATAATTAATAATTTTAAATTTTTATTATCTTTACATTTTAAAATAATTGTATTATATATTAATTTATATTTATATATATTAATTTAGAATTAATATACATATTAATTAATCATTTAGATATTTATCTCTGTCTATATATATAATTTTATCATATTTCATGATTGTGGTCATTCTTTAAAAAAAAAAAAAGTGTTTTTTTAGTATAATTTATGAGATGTATATTTTTTTATTTTTGTTTAAAATGTATTAAAATGTATAATTTATATACATATTATTTAAAAAAAAAATGCGTTTATTTTTTATTGTATTAAATCTTTCTTTCTTTTCTTTGTCTTTCTCCATAACCTTCCATATTATGATTTTATTATGATTTACTAAATTGAATAACTATAAATTTTTAAGTATAATTTTAAAAACATAATAAATTGATTTTGTTATTATTAAAAT
>NW_015551074.1:1227589-1239087 GCF_001515605.1 Sinocyclocheilus anshuiensis | reverse complement strand
GTGTGAGTGTGTGTGTGTGTGTGTGTGTGTGTGAGTGTGTGAGGGTGTGTGTGATTGATTGACAGCGAGAAACGCAGGAGCTCCTACCAGTTATACGGCAGCTTCCCGTCTCGCTCGAAAGAGGCGAAATTCACGAAGGTTTCAGCGCCGCACTCCCTGAAATCAGACAAATGATGAAGACAGTTAACAGCTCAAAAATCACTTAAATGTAGCACTAATTTCATCAATCCGCACTAATCCAGTGCACTTTCAGATTCTGAAACACTGCAATCCATGTGCATTACACTGCAAAAATGATGTTCTTCCTCAGTCTCGTTTTACAGTATTAAATAAAGTAATAAATAAATATCACAGATATTACTCCTGCCGGTAACGGAAACTCAAAATAAGAAGGCTGTCATCATTTTTGACACATCAAAGTAACGTGAGTTAAGTAATCAGATTACGTTTTTTAAAGTAACTAGTAAAGTAACGAATTACTTTTAAATTTAAAACAAAATATCTGAGATACTCTTTCAAATAAGTAATGCAAGTTACTGCAGGTTTATTAATTTAATTTTAGCTGTTAAAGGGTCCTTACAGTTGCCAAAAATATAACATATGGGTTTTTTGTTATTAAAAAAAGAAATAAACAAGCCCAGCTCAGGTGACAAAAAGTAACGTAATGCATTACTTTCGATACAAAAGTAACTATGTAACGCAATTAGTTACTTAGTTACACAATATTGTAATGGATTACTTTTAAAAGTAACTTTCCCCATCACTGCTCACCCTTACGTCGAATGCTTTTCTTCTGCGAAACACAAACTAAGACATTCTGAAGTGTGTTTCCTCTGTTTTTGCAAACACAGTGAAAGTCGATGGGGTCCAAATCAACAAAAACATAACCGGGACATTTTACAGCATCTCAATGAGTAAATGATGACAGCGTAAACTACTTCTTAAATCAAGACACATTTACTTGAGAAGCAAGATATTAGTCTTGTTTTAATAAAAATGCATCAAAATGAAGTGAGTTTTTGCTTAAAACGGGAACAAATATCTGAAAGAGTCAAAAAAATCATCTTGTTTTCCCTTTTAATTAAGTTGATTCTTCTGAGCCCATTATCTGTTTTTGTTTTTAGCTTTTGATGCATTTTCCATAAAACAATATTCCAAGTCACTTTGCATCTCAAGTACTGGAAAATGACAAAAATACTGACTTTTTGCAACAAAAAAATTCAAAAGCTCTGACTGAGTTGTATAGAGTCACATGATGAGCGGCTGATTTTCTGTTAAAGCATGAATGTGAATGAGCTGAGTGATGTTGCTCACCGGCTCAGCTCCATGTGTTTCTTGCGCAGCACCAGCAGAAAGAGCACCAGCAAACTGATGAGCAGAACACTGAGAACCGCCAGCGCAGAGATCGCCGCAACACTCGGGTTCATCTCGCGCACTGCACACACACACACACACTACAGCTACATTCACTGAAACACTGAACTCTTCAATTCACCAGTCTGAGAGAAACAGAGCTCAGAACTACGAAAGCTCATTTCCGCCGCTGAATGAAAAAACGAGGCATTTGCAGAGTTCACATCTCGCAATCCTGACTTCTGTTCTCAGAACTGAGATGTAAACTCGCAAATGCGTGTGTTGTGAAGTCAGAATCGCAAATTACAATTCTGAGAGAAAAAGTCACAATTAAGAGTTTATATCTTTCAATTCCGACTTTATTTCTAATCAGTGCAACTTTATTTTCTTGCATTAATGAGTTTATATCTAGCGATTCTGGCTTTTCCTCTGAGTTTCAATCTTAAAATTCTGACTTTTTCTCGCAATAAAGTTTATATCTTGCAATTTTGACTTTATTTCTCATAATTGCGACTTTATTTCTCACCATTTTTACTTTATTTCTCATAATTGCGACTTTATATCTCACAATTCTGACTTTATTTCTCACAATTGCGACTATTTCTCAGAATTCTGAGTTATCTTGAAATTCTGACTTCCTCGCAATTACAACTTTATTTTCTCGCAATTATGAGTTTATTTCTCATGATTGTGACTTTATTTCTCATAATTGCAACTTTATGTCTCACAATTCTGACTTTATTTCTTATAATTCTGACTTTATTTTTCAGAATTGCAAGTTTAAATCTTGAAATTCTGACTTTCTCGCAATTACAAGTTTATATCTCGCAATTCTGACTTTATTTCTCACAATTTTGACTTTATTTCTCACAATTCTGACTTTATTTCTCATAACTGTGACGTTATTTCTCATAATTGCGACTTTATTTCTCAGAATTTTTACTTTATTTCTCAATAACTATGATGTTATTTCTTACAATTCTGATTTTATTTCTCATAATTGCAACTTTATTTCTCACAATTCTGACTTTATTTCTCATAATTGCAACTTTATTTTTTGTTTAGTGCCATGTGCTTTCTCCTGTCGATTGTCTGACCCCGCCTATCTTGTTACCTCATTATTGTTTCAGTTATTCCATCTGTGTCTCCCTCGTTACCTGCCCTACTTAGTCTCCTTGTGTTTGCAGTCCTGTGCTGTTTCGTTATTTGTCGTATGTGGTCTAATGTGTCTGTGTGCTCCTTGTTTTAGCCTGCTATACCTGTTCCTGTGTGGCCTTGCCGAGCTGTGCCCTGTTCTGGCCTTCCTGCCGGTTTTTCCCCCTTGGGGTAGCTTTTGTTAGTTTTGTTTATTTGTATTATTAATAAAGAGCCCGATTACTGCATCTTTGAGTCCTCGCCTCATCTCTCCACATGGACTGTGACAGAACGAAACAACCATTAGAGGATTCAGCAGAAGATGGGCATATTTTTGTTTCCGGCTCCCATTGAGCAGGAGACCGTCTTCAAGGACCTACCCTTGGCCAGAGGACTGCTACTATGCAACCAGAACTATCGCCCTTTTGAGGTAGGGCATATTTTTGTTTCCGGCTCCCATTGAGCAGGAGACCGTCTTTAAGGACCTACCCTTGGCCAGAGGACTGCTACTATGCAACCAGAACTATCGCCCTTTTGAGGTGTATGCTCAAGCCCTCCTTGATGAGACCGAGGGGCTAGGCTTTAGTGAGTGCACCCTTATACACGCCTTTCTCGCTGGACTGGATGACCCTGTTGATTTTGAGGAGCTGGGGGATTCAGAAGCCTGGACTTATTGGGAGGTGGTCGACTACTGTTGCCAGCTAATGGAGAGGCAACTGCTGCAGGAGGAGTGGGTTCCTCTCCCTGTTCTTCCCACCTCCCAGCCTGTGCCCATTCCCGCCGGTTTGCCTCGTTCTCAGAGGAGAAGGAGGAGGAGGAGAGCTCCTACTCAATTGCCACGGCTGGTGATCCCAAGTCCGGTGATCCTGGAGGACCCAACTCTGGTGGTCCCGAGTCCGGTGGTCCTGGAGGACCCGAGTCCGGTGGTCTTTAGTCCGGTGATCCTAGAGGACCCGACTCTGGTGGTCCTGAGTCCGGTGGTCCTGGAGGACCCGACTCTTGTGGTCCCGAGTCCGGTGGTCCTGGAGGACCCGACTCTGGTGGTCTCAGGTCACCACAGAGCCGCCCAATTTCACTGCTGCTGCCATAGTCAAGAAGGCTGTCTTTGCCTTTGGCCTCTGGACTGCTCTGCGTGCATGGGAGCATTCAGAGTCCACTCCAGAACCTGCTCCAATCTGGGAGCATTCAGAGTCCACTCCAGAATCTGCTCCAGTCCTGGAGCCCTCAGAGTCCACTCCAGAGTCTGCTCCAATCCGGAAACCCTCAGAGTCCACTCCCGAGTTTGCTCCAGTCCGGGAGCCCTTAGAGTCCACTCCAGCATCCACTCCAGAGCCCGCTCCAGTCCAGGAGCCCTCAGAGTCCACTCATGAACCCGCTTTAGTTTGGGAGCCCGCTCCAGTCCAGGAACCTTCAGAGTCCACTCCAGAGCCTGCTCCAGTTCGCACCGAGGTGGCGACTTCTGCTGCAGAACCTCCTGAGGTGGCAGCATCCACTTCAGCTCCTCTCTGGGCGGTGGCGCCCACCCACTCCTGAACTCTCAGTCTGTCTTGCCCCAGCCAAGGAGACTGTTGCTGAACTGTCTGCCGGTCCTGTTACGGCCATCAAGGCTGTTAATAACCTCTCTGTGCTCTTCATTGCAGTCCTGCCTGAGCCACCAGGGGAGTCATCTGCCTTGTTAACCTTGGTTAACTCCGAGGTGGTCATCGGATCCGCCCTTACTGCCTGCCAAGCTCCCGGCTCTGCCCTGGTCACCCGCCGGGGTTCCTGTTTGGCCGGAGCGTCGCTGGTCTGTCCCTCCGGCTCTGCCCTGGTGGGCTTACGCTCCGCCCTGGCCTCCTGCTCTGCCGGCTCCACCCTGGTCACTTGCTCTGCCACAGTCTCCAGGCCCTCTCCCACTCCACGGGCCTGGCCCACCATCCCTCCCCCTGTTCCGCCTCCTCTCCACCTCCCTCCTGGACTCTTGTTTTGTGCCTCGGACTGTGGAGAGTCTGGAATCCGCTCCTTAGAGAGGGGGTTCTGTCACAGTCTTCAGCTGGTGTGCCCAGGATGGCCACCAGAGGACACTGTGTGTTTGTGCAAGCACATGGCTTGTGTTGTGTTTGTTTGGTGCTATGTGTTTTCTCCTGTCGATTGTCTGACCCCGCCCATCTTGTTACCTCATTATTGTATCAGTTATTCCACCTGTGTCTCCCTCGTTACCTGCCCTACTTAGTCTCCTTGTGTTTGCAGTCCTGTGCTGTTGCGTTATTTGTTGTATGTGGTCTAATGTGTCTGTGTGCTCCTTGTTTTAACGGAAGCTCAGTGTGTGAAAGCTCTCCTCACCGGATGTGCTGACGGTGATGAACGCCGGCTCACTGGCGCTGCTGTAGCTGCTGCTGATCACGCTGCAGTTGTATGAAGAGGACGGCTGCAGTCCTGACACGGTCACGACACAAGCGGCGGTGAGCAGCGGCTCGCGCACCTTCTGAACCACACACACACACACACACACATGACGAGCCTCGATCCCACAATGCACTGCTGCCATTCTGATGAAGGCTGAGGCTTTAAAGCGACAGGATCCGGAAATACATCACAACACATCAGTAACACTTCACAATTGTTACAATTAGTTACTAGCAATTACAATGACTTCTAAAGCATTCATTAATCTTAGTTAATGTTAATTTCAACATTAACTGATGCATTATCTGTTAGTAATTTATGGACCTGAGAAACATAAACTAACAATGAACAGCTGTGATTTTACTAACTAACCTTAACAAAGACAGCACTACTGTAACAAATATATTGGTCATTGTTAGTTAATGCATTAACTAATGTTAACTAATAGTACCTTACTGTAAAGTTTTACTGAATGGCAACACTTTAAAATAAGGTTTTACATTAGTTAACACGAACTAACAATGGAAAATTATTCTTTAAGCATTTATTAATTTTATTTAATAATTTCAACATTTACTAATACGTTATTAAAATCAAACATTATTTTATTATTTTATAATATTAATATTATGTAACTGAGCTAACGTGAGCTAATTAACAATAAACAGCTGCATTTTTAATAGTGCTGTCAAATTGATTAATCGCGAAAGTTTGTTTACATAATATATGTGTGTATTGTGTATATTTATGTATAATATAAATCATAAATAAATATGAATATGAATATATTTCTTAAATATATTTAATGCTAGTTAATAATACAGTAGTTCATTATGTTAGTTCTCAGTGCATTGACTAATGTTTAATGTTCCTGTAGAAGCATTGCTCATCCTCAGTTCAGTGTAGTTAACTAATGTTAACAAATGAAACCTGGCTGTAAATTGTTACTGAGTTATAGTGCACAAATTCCTCCTGCTTTTATCATCACACACAGAACCATAAAGGACCTCCATCACAATCTGCATCTCCAGATGTTTGCACACACGTGTGGTTATGATATTGATCAGAAGCTCTTACTTTGCTCTCTCTGTTGACTCGCAGCGGTCTGCAGACGATCTGATAGAAGTCCACGACGCCGTCCTCCGTCCAGAGCAGCGTGACGGCCGCGTCGGTGGCGTTGACCACGTACAGCGACTTCGGAGGAGCCGGTTCTGTTCGCAAAACAGCCAAACGCCACACTACTTACAAGAAAACGGCTTAAAAACAACTAAAATAAAAAGGGAGCAGCCACGACAGTCCTGACAGCGTCTGAACAGGAAGTTATTATGAGAACAGAAAACACACGCTCAGATATATACACATACATTATGTAAACACAAACGTTTATTTTGGATGCGATTAATCGCGATTAATCGATTTGACCGCACTATTTTTTTTTTTTACAAAGATTAATAAATACTGTAACAAATGTGTTGCTCGCTGTTAATGTTAGTTTACGTTGCATTAACTAGTAGGACCTTACTGTAAAGTGTTAATGAATTACGAATCGTGAATAAATAAATTATTTGTTATATTTAATTAATGCATTATCTAACATGAACTAACAATGAACAACTGATTATTATTTTTTATTATTATTATTTTATTATTTTTTATTATATTATTTTTTATTATGTTTATTATTATTGTTGTTATTTTATTATTATTATTATTATATTAAATTTTATAATTGTTTATTATTATTATTATTATATTACATCACAATCTGCATCTCCAGATGTTTGCACACACATGTGTGGTTATGATATTGATCAGTAGCTCTTACTTTGCTCTCTCTGTTGACTCGCAGCGGTCTGCAGACGATCTGATAGAAGTCCACGACGCCGTCCTCCGTCCAGAGCAGCGTGACGGCCGCGTCGGTGGCGTTGACCACGTACAGCGACTTCGGAGGAGCCGGTTCTGTTCGCAAAACAGCCAAACGCCACACTACTTACAAGAAAACGGCTTAAAAACAACTAAAATAAAAAGGGAGCAGCCACGACAGTCCTGACAGCGTCTGAACAGGAAGTTATTATGAGAACAGAAAACACACGCTCAGCAGTAAACTAGCAGCGCTTTTAGTTTTAGTTTTGGACTTGATTGTGCGAACAGCTCCGACTTCACATTCACTAAAGGAAGAGATCAGGATGAGTTTGTTTCTGCATCAGGTTTGGAGAAATGTAGCATAATCCACAAGTAATCCACACCACTCCAGTCCATCAGTTAACATCTGGAGAAGACAAAAGCTGAGACAAATCCAACATTAAGATGTTTTTGACTAAAATACATAGTCTATAATTCATAATAACGTTTCCTCCAGTGAAAAAGTGCATCTGTTGTCTCTCACATATGTGTTTAGAGCTGTTTAAACGCTGCTTGATCTGTGCAGATTTCTCTCTGATTCAGACCAGAACACTTTTTCACTGGAGGAAGCCTTATTATGGATTATAGACTCTATGTATTTTAGTTAAAAGCGTCTTAATGCTGGATTTGTTTCAGCTTTTGTCTTCTCCAGATGTTCACTGAGTGCTGTGGATTATTGTGATGTTTTTATCAGCTCTCGTTCTGACGGCACCCATTCACCTGCCACTGACCGAGTTTGATGATGTGCGGCGCAGATGTGTTGTGGCTCGTCTCGGTGCAGGCGGACACGGTCAGGTTGTAGATGTCTCCGGGAGGAAGAGCCAGAGACGCCTTCATCATGTTGCGAGTCACCTGAAACACAGTCGTCAGGCGCAGCGATGAGTCGGAGCCATAGCAACCGTCTCCATGGCGACACTGCACATTCACACAGGCTTCAGTGGAGAGGTCTGTGTAATACATCTCAGCTGGGCTCCGTGTGTGTGGAAACATTCAGCCGTCGCTAATTAACCGTGAGATAAATGTGTGTGCGCTGGGTAATTAGATTCATTACAGGCTAACGGCGCAATCTCATGAGTCTCAGAGAGTCTTACCCTCATATTACCGCGGTAAATCATTAGCTACTTTAAACATTATAACTATAATCTTATTAATAATAAATAAAATTAGATAAAAAAATAAAAAGATGGGCATCATTTAATGTAATAAAACCTTGAATGTGATCTGATTGTGATTCTTCATGTATACAATATACATAATAATTTTTTATATAAATTACATATGTTTAAAATAACACTATAATAAGTGAATATCTAATCTGCTCATGTATATATACAGTATATATACATACGTAGTTTTTAAAATTATTATATTTATTTAATTTATTTTATTAATGTATGGGTGGTTTGAGAAAAATAAATATCACATGAAAAAAAGGAATGAAAATGTCTATGGAAAACAGGGTTATCATCATTAGATAAAGCTAAAACCATAAATATATGACTTGAAATAAACATTAACTAACTTGTTTTATTTCAGCAAGTCGCCGAGGCCACTACTCATCATTGTAATTTTTGTTTAAAGTTGAAGTACTAAAATAACAAGAACTAAAAACTAAAATTATTCAGACAAAACAGAAAAAAACATTTAAAAAAATATATATATATAAAAAATGTTTTTTTACTAAAATTACTAAAACTAAAATGAAACGGAAAATATACTAAAATAACAAAAAATAATTAAAAAAAGCATTAAAAAAACTAATAAATATGAAAAAACACAACAAATTTACTAAAAACTAATAAAAATTATTCAGACATTAAAAAAACTAACACATGTGAAAAAACACAAATTTACTAAAACTACTAAAATTAAAATGAAACAAAAAATATACGAAAACAACAAAAAAAAGAATAAAAATTATTCAGACATAAAAAACTAATAAATATGAAAAACAACAAATGTACTAAAACTACTAAAATTAAAATTAAACAAAAAATATATGAAAACAATAAAAAAATAATAAAAATTATTCAGACATAAAAAACTAATAAATATACTAAAATAACAAAAACTAAAATCTACAACTTAGTAAAAAATTATTCAGACATAAAAAAACTCCAAAAACTAATAAATATGAAAAAACACAAATTTACTAAAACTACTAAAACTAAAATGAAACAAAAAATATATTAAAATAACAAAAAATAAAAAAAATTATTCAGACATAAAAAACGAACATATTACCGCGGTAAATCATTAGCTACTTTAAACATTATAACTATAATCTTATTAATAATAAATAAAATTAGATAAAAAAATAAAAAGATGGGCATCATTTAATGTAATAAAACCTTGAATGTGATCTGATTGTGATTCTTCATGTATACAATATACATAATAATTTTTTATATAAATTACATATGTTTAAAATAACACTATAATAAGTGAATATCTAATCTGCTCATGTATATATACAGTATATATACATACGTAGTTTTTAAAATTATTATATTTATTTAATTTATTTTATTAATGTATGGGTGGTTTGAGAAAAATAAATATCACATGAAAAAAAGGAATGAAAATGTCTATGGAAAACAGGGTTATCATCATTAGATAAAGCTAAAACCATAAATATATGACTTGAAATAAACATTAACTAACTTGTTTTATTTCAGCAAGTCGCCGAGGCCACTACTCATCATTGTAATTTTTGTTTAAAGTTGAAGTACTAAAATAACAAGAACTAAAAACTAAAATTATTCAGACAAAACAGAAAAAAACATTTAAAAAAATATATATATATAAAAAATGTTTTTTTACTAAAATTACTAAAACTAAAATGAAACGGAAAATATACTAAAATAACAAAAAATAATTAAAAAAAGCATTAAAAAAACTAATAAATATGAAAAAACACAACAAATTTACTAAAAACTAATAAAAATTATTCAGACATTAAAAAAACTAACACATGTGAAAAAACACAAATTTACTAAAACTACTAAAATTAAAATGAAACAAAAAATATACGAAAACAACAAAAAAAAGAATAAAAATTATTCAGACATAAAAAACTAATAAATATGAAAAACAACAAATGTACTAAAACTACTAAAATTAAAATTAAACAAAAAATATATGAAAACAATAAAAAAATAATAAAAATTATTCAGACATAAAAAACTAATAAATATGAAAAACAACAAATGTACTAAAACTACTAAAATTAAAATTAAACAAAAAATATATGAAAACAATAAAAAAATAATAAAAATTATTCAGACATAAAAAACTAATAAATATACTAAAATAACAAAAACTAAAATCTACAAAAATTATAAAAATTATTCAGACATAAAAAAACTCCAAAAACTAATAAATATGAAAAAACACAAATGTACTAAAACTACTAAAACTAAAATGAAACAAAAAATATATTAAAATAACAAAAAATAATAAAAATTATTCAGACATAAAAAACGAATAAATATGAAAACATAACAAAAACGAAAACTTAATTAAAAATTAGTCAGACATTAAAATACTCCAAAAACTAATAAATATGACAAAAAAACACAACAAATTTACTAAAATTGAAAATGAAACAAAATATAAAAACCATAATAGTAAATCAATGACACTAAATAACACTGATGGAAACCAATGGAATGTAAGGAGAATGGGAAGACATTTAAACAATGTTCTTATGTGGTGTACTTGCTTTACACGTGTTGATAATGCCCAGCTGTTTGTGGCGGTGATGCTCATGTAGCAGGGTTTGTTGCTGAGACTCACGTGGATGGAGTAGCGTCTCCTCGCGCTCTTCTTCGCCTCGGCCGTCAGCTGCCAGTGCAGCAAGCGTGAGTGCGAGAGATCGGTGAACAGATCGCCGTAAGTCCAGCGCACGAACAACGTCCCGTGAGAGTACTCCACCGTCGAGATGTGAGGCGCTTCGGGAGCTGGCGAGCACACACAGGTTAGTTAGTTAGTTAGTTAGTGACACGGGTCGGGTCAGAGGTCATGTGACCGGCGCACCTGTGACGAAGCTGACGGTGGAAGCGTCGCAGCAGACCAGCGCCGGCTCGGACCACGTCTCCATCGTCACGCGGAACTGATAGAACCAGGCCGGCAGGTTAGTTAGTTAGTTAGTTAGTGACACGGGTCGGGTCAGAGGTCATGTGACCGGCGCACCTGTGACGAAGCTGACGGTGGAAGCGTCACAGCAGACCAGCGCCGGCTCGGACCATGTCTCCATCGTCACGCGGAACTGATAGAACCAGGCCGGCAGCAGATCCGTCACTCTCTGAGGACCACATCTCAGTAAACATGATTGTAATAGTATTTCTCATCACACTCAGCATCTCTACTGATCAGCTGAGCTGCTTCATTCAGTCAAACCAGGGTTCTGACGTTCAAAAACCTGCAGCAGTCTCATTTTAGTTTGATTGAGATACTATTATATATTTAATTAATTATTTATTTAAATATGCATATGTATTTAATATTTTGAGTTTTTTTGTTTTATTTTCTTTTGTAATTTTTAGTACATTTTATTCATTCTTTTGAATGTCTATATAGTTTCTATTTTAGTTTTATTGAGATACTTATATTGAGAATTATATATATATATATATATTTAATTAAGTAATTATATATATATATATATATATATGTGTGTGTGTGTATTATTATTATTATTATTATTTAAATTTTTTTTTACT
>NW_015551074.1:1224803-1227540 GCF_001515605.1 Sinocyclocheilus anshuiensis | reverse complement strand
ATATGTAATTTAGTAATTATATATATATATATATATATATGTGTGTGTGTGTGTGTGTGTTTAATACTTAGATTTTTTTTATTTTAATTTTTTTATTTTTAGTAATTTTTATTCATTCTTTTGAATGTCTATATAGTTTTATTTTAGTTTTATTGAGATACTTTTATTGAGAATTATATATATATTTAATTAATTATTTATTTTATATATATATATAAGTTTTTTACTTTATTTTATTTTAAATTTTTAGTCAATTTTATTCATTCTTTTGAAGGTCTATATTGTTTTTATACATTTTATTTTGGCTTTAGTTTGTTATTTTAGTACATTAAGTTAAACTAAATAAAAACAAGAAACGTTGACTTGCAACTAGATGAAATTTCTATATTTATGAAACATCGATAGATCAAAAAAATCTTAAATATATGACGTACTAAAATATATATATATCTATTTTTTAACATTTTAAATAAAAAAAAAAAGCTTTTCGTCTTAGTAAACAATAATAACCCTAACCTGCACAAATGAAATTAATTAATACCACATTTCTATACAGAACAAATCCATACAATTGCAAAATAAATAACTGCATTAATTAAACAGGGTAAAATACTATAAAACACTAAATGCTACACTATAAAAGACATGTTTCATTCGATATACACATATATGTATTTTCAATTGGCCTGTGCTTATGAATTAGAGGTTTATTGATATATAATTCTGCTGATTATTGTGCCAATAAAAGTAAAATCTACATACTGAATTTTCAGAGCGAGTTTATATCCAATTAAACGCCACATAAAGTTCATTGCATCATCAAAATACCAATAATATCGAGAAAAAAGATTTCGTGCATAATTTGGGACTTTTAATCACAGACAAGCCTGAAATGCACAGGGACTCTTACTTTGAATTTAAGATGTCTCACAGTGCTGAGAGTTTTGTTATGGCATTTAAAGCCTTATGTTTGATTCAAACGCCTCTTTTGAGACTCTTTTGTGTGACGTGGCTCGCTGGTTACCACAGAGGCGATGACGGACGCGGTGGCGGCGATCTCGTAGTAAGTGCTCCACTGAGACGTCTGCGTGGCCGAGTTGAAGAAGAAGGTCTGCAGGACGTACTTTCTGAAGGCCACGTTATACGGCCGCCGCCAGCTGAGGATGACAGCGCTGGGACTGAGCGGATAAACAACCAGATCACGCACACCTGTCGGCTCTGACACACCAGCAGCCAATCACAGAGCACGGTCAGTCAGGGGGCGGAGCTTCATCACGCATGCTCATTATATATGCACTCACTCACTCACCGATGTCGATGATGATTGGTTCAGACGGGGGACTAACCAGCGGCCCGTTCGTGTGATAAACCAGCACTCTGTACTGAGCGCCGGGGGTCAGGCTGCTGATGATGTCACTGGTGATGTTCTCCTATCAGAGAGCGGAGAGTGGGTCACATGACAACGAAACACTTTTACAGCTAAACCACTGACATTAAACTTCTGGTGAGGGTTCGATGGATTTCCATCAAAATAAAAGTTTGATGGTTTCAATTAGTATTGTAATATAACAGTAATGCAAAATAAAATGATCATTTTTTTTTAAATACTCAATTTTTTTTACAGTGAAATATTACGATAGCAATATTTATTGTATTATTTTTATTTAGAAATGCATATACTGTATGTATATATATTTTTTTTTTGTAATATATTTTTATGGAAGAAAAATAATGCCATATGTCTTTGAAACAAAAAAAACGTTGAATAGCACTAACTGAAAAAAAAAATGCATTGCATTAACAGTGCTTGCATTTTTAGGTCCTGAAATTTAACATAGTTGTTTATTAAAGCTGTGAATATTTCAATTCAATAATTGAATTCGTAATTAAAAATTCAGTAATTCATATTCACCTTCCAGAATTCACTTCCAAAATATTCAATCTGTTTAAAAATACGATGTATAATATTCGACAGGCAAATTTCGGTCCATTTTTTTATTTGACTTTTCAAATTCACTTCCACAAATTCAGTCGTTAAAATTCGACAGAAAATTCGTGGAGCTGCAGGAATAGCAGTAGAGCACCGATGCATGATCTGCAGCTGCTGTCAGTCGCTCACCAGCAGGTGGCGTCAGCGGATGTTCATGAAGACCAAAGCAACAGGTGGATTGAGTCATTCATTCACAAAAACTGATCTGCAGAAATGCAGCAAGCGCTAAGTAGAAGTTTTGATTATCGGGGCCAGTATAAACATGTGGTAAAGCTGATTGTGTGTATGTTTAATTCAACGTCATCGCTGTTTCCCGTAGCCTACATGTATGCAGCTTCCTCTAAATAAAATGGTTTTGTTGACGCTGATAGAGTTGAAGTGGTATCAGTCTGCAGTGTTCTGATCGCCTGAATGAACTGGTGAAATCTGCATATTTGACATACAACATCAGGTGAGTGATCAGTACCTCGGAGCAGTAGGTGTTCTCCATGCGCTGGCTGATGCTGGGCCGCAGACAGGTGAGCGACAGCACCGAGATCAGACTGCTGTTATATCTGTGACGAGACGGAGCCCAGGACACAGCAGCCGTGCTGCAGTCCAGCATCTTCACACTGACCTCCTGCGGACGCTCCTGCGGCTGCTCCATCCACTCACCCGCCGGACCTGACACACACACACACACACACAAACACCTGAACACACACACACACACACACACACACACGAACACACCTAAATGCACACACA
>NW_015551074.1:1221098-1224541 GCF_001515605.1 Sinocyclocheilus anshuiensis | reverse complement strand
CACACACACACACACGCTCGTACTCATGTAGAAGGTGAATCTGGTGTCGGCTGAACTCTCTCGGGCCTCGCAGTCTCCAGACGAACTGAGCGTCGTGACGTGAACGCCATACGTTCCTGCTTCGGAGAGCTCGGTGAAGAACTCGTGTGTGTTCTCATCCACCGTCGCCGTTTCGGTGGAGTTTCCTGCTCAAACCACGAGGAAAAGAACAGAGAAATTTATTTACAAAGATTTGACTTATTTTTATTAATGCCTATTTTAATTTATTTATTATTTAAAACTGTTGAATTTTGATATATTAATTATTACTGCCTATTTATATATTATTCTTTTTATTAATTAATTAATTTTCAGTTTTATTTTTATTTTTAGTGGCTTTTTGAAATGTATTCATTATTTTTTATTTATTAGTTCATTTATAATGGTTTAATTGTGATGTATTAATTATTACTGCCTATTTTAATTAATTTATTATTGAGAATTTATTTATGAAGTTTTATTTTTATTGATTAATTAGTAATGCTGTTTTAATTTATTAATTATTTTTATTAGTTTATTTATTTATTTATAACTGTTTTATTTGTATTTATAAATTATTACAGACGGTTATTTTATTTATTAATGATTACTGCTTATTTAAATGTATTTACTAATTTTTTTATAAATGTTTTATTTTTATTAATTAATTTTTGCTGTCTATTTTAATTAATTTGATATTTTTATTTATTAATTCATTTATAACTCTCTTATTTTGATTTATTAATTATTACTGCCTATTTTAATTCATTTATTGTTTATTATTTTATTTATTAATTTATTTAAATATGTTTTATTTTGATTTATTAACGATTACTCCCTATTTTTAATTCATTTATTATTTATTCATGTATTTATAAATGTTTTGTTCAATTTATTAATTATTACTGCAAATTATCGCTGGCTGTTTTGGTGGAGTTTCCTGGTCAAACAAGGAAATAAACACAGAAATTAATTTACAAAGGGTTTACACAGACATAATTGTTTTTTGCTGTGTAAAACACGTGATGATTCTCACCATCGCGGTAGATGTAGATGTTGAATCCATCGAACGCGGTGGGTGGCCGTGGCGGTAACCAGCGCAGCTCCAGCAGGATGGGCATCACATTGGCTTCAAAGGTCACGTCCATCGCTGACCCTGGCTCATTAGAGTCCTCATATTCTGGCATCAGTGCGTTCACAAACTCCTCCTCCTCTGTGGGGGCGGAGCTTCCCGTCGGCTCCGCCCACAGCGGCTCAGTGCTGTTGTCAGGCGCGGGTTCGGCTGTGCTGCTGTAGATGGCGACGGACTCGTTCATCGGCATCTGTGTGACGCTCATCTCCTCACTGTTCACTTCCTCTTCCTGTTCTTCAGCCGCAGGAATGTCACGTGCCCGCCGAAGGACTGATGCATTGTGGGAAGCCTTCAGAACAGCCGCGTGCAGGTCAGATCCAGATGCTCCTCGGCCGCTGAGGTGGATGATTTTGAGCGACACGTTGAGAGGAGGATTCGGGACTGGACATGTGAAATTAACACACAGAACAAACACCATTTATCATATTTAACCAAAATTATAAAAATATAAATGATCCTAAAAACAGGATTTTCTTCATGCAAAGTAAAAATTCTTAACATTTCCTTTGATTTCAGGGTGAAATGCACTCAAACTTCTGACAGGTTTCATTAATTAGTGAGTCTGGAGGGTTTCCATCAATAATTAACGAGGCTCGTGCACTGCCTGCTCCAGCTCTAACCTCGTTCAGTCATTCCAGCGCTAATTAAAGATCATTTAAAGGTGAATTTAGAGCTTATGATCACATGACGGCTGACAGAAGAGCCTGAATGAGTCGTACCGGTGCGGTGGCGCAGGGGCTCATGGGTAACGTCGCTGCGGCTCACCAGCGTGCTCCTGTTGACCGTGGCCTCTGAGACCAGCTGGAAGCTGATGTTGGTGTAACACGTGCCCGACAGCCAGTGCTTAAACACTGTCTTCCCTTTGAAGAAATCTGCAGAGATAGAGAGAGTCCAAGTTCAGCCGTGACGAACATACACACACATGTAACACATGTGCGCAACAAACAGAAACACACACACGTAACACACATAGAAACACACATGCGTAACATGTGCGTAACACGCAGAATCACACACGCGTAATATGCAGAAACACAGGCATAACACACACAAAAACTCACATAAGTAACACAAACGTGTAACACACTATAAAACACATGCGTAACACGCGGGCAACAAATGCAGAACATGCATAACATGCAGAAACACACACACATAACACATGCGTAACACGCAGAAACACACATGCGTAACATGCGGGTAACACAAATGCGGAACATGCATAACACGCAGAAACACACAGACATAACACATGTGTAACACGCAGAAACACACGCGTAACACAAACACATACGCGTAATACGCAGAAACACACGCATAACACACAAAAACTCACACGAGTAACACGCAGAAACACACATGCGTAACACGCGGGTAACACAAAGGCTGAACATGCATAACACGCAGAAACACACAGACATATACATGCGTAACACGCAGAAACACATGCTTAACACACCCAAAAACTCACACGAGTAACACACAGAAACACACGTGTAACACACGGGTAACACAAACACGGAACATGCAGAAACACACACACATAACACATGCGTAACACAGAAATACACGTGTAACACGCAGGTAACACAAACGCGGAACACGCAGAAACACACAGACATAACTCATCCGTAACATGCGTAACACAGAAACACACATGTGTAACGCGCGGGTAACACAAACGCGGAACACGCATAACACGCAGAAACACACAGACATAACACATGTGTAACACGCGTAACACAGAAACATGCATAACACACAAAAACTCACACGAGTAACACACAGAAACACACATGCGTAACATGCGGTGTATGCACAAACACAAACGCGGAACACACATTACACGCAGAAACACACACACATAACACATGCGTACCACGCAGAAACACACGCATAATACACATATGCAACACACAGAAACACACGCAAAAACACACACGTAACACATGCAGAAACACACACGCGTAACACACACACACACACGTAACACACACACACACACGTAACACACACGCAGAAACACACACGCAAAAACACACACGTAACACACGCAGAAACACACGCGTAACACACACACACACACACACACACACACACGTAACACACACACAACACACACACACGTTGCTACTCTTAAACACTGTGCATGTTAAAAAGCTCTTTAGTCTCTGTCCCTACTCAAATGGTCTAGACCAGGGCTGTCCAAACTCGGTCCTGGAGGGCCGGTATCCTGAAGAGTTTAGCTCCAACCCCAATTAAACACACCTGAACCAGCTAAACAAGCTCTCAC
>NW_015551074.1:1217391-1220015 GCF_001515605.1 Sinocyclocheilus anshuiensis | reverse complement strand
CACGTAACACACACACAGAAACACACACACACACACACACACACACACACACACAGAAACACACACACACGTAACACAGGCATAACACACACACACACAGAAACCTTTATACAGCATGTAGCGTGGCTGACGGCCCTCCATGTAGCTGATGTTTACTCTCGTGTAGATGTTCCTGTCTGGAGAACGGATCTGAAACACCACGCCGGTCTCTGGAGCCGGACCGTAATCAGAGATCTCAACGCTGTCTAGAGGAAGAGGCTCTGAACACACACAGTTCACTGATATATCAGACTGGAGAAACAGGAGACTGAAAAATCAATGACATTTTGTTGTAATGAGAATAAAGACACTCTGTTCTGACTTAAAACTGTTACTGAAAACAAAATAGTTAAAAGTGGATAAAAGTGGTCTGACTAAGTCTGACTAAAATACTACTATATCATGATGTAAGTCAGTTTATACCACAGCAACAGTACCACAACTTAGCTGATTTTTACTTTTAACTTTTTTTTATTTATTAATTAATTAAAACGAATGTCCATTTTTAAAATATAAAATGCTTATTTTTAAATTATTTATTTATATGTTTTATTTTTGTATACTATTTACTACTGCAAACTGTTTTATTAGTTATTATATTGAATGTATTTTTTATTTTTATTTATTAATTTATAAATATTTTATTTTTATTTATTAATTATTACGGCCTTATTAATGTATTATTTTTATTTTTTTATGTATTTATAAATGTTTTATTTATTACTTATTACTGCCTATTTTTATGTATTTATTATTTTTATTTAATAATGTATTTATAAATATTTAATTTTTATTTATTATTAATGCCTATTTTACAGTTTTTTACGATTGTTTACACACTAAAATAAAAATGTCCACACAATTTGCAAAATTCTACTCCAATGAGCAAAACACCTCCACAGATTTGCACAACATTACACACAATGTCTGCTTCACCCTTTTTGCAAAACATTACACACAGTGATTTGTAAAACTCTACACACATTTTCACACCTTAGACACAGATAAGGATTGTGAGGTTACTTCCTTGTCATTACAAAGCCCCGGATTGCCAATGACCACACTAATGAACGAATTGGATAATCACATCCACCAGGTGTGGAAGCACACATGTGCTAATTTGAAAACGCAGCACTCAGGTGTGCTATAAAAGGCAGCAGGTGAGTTCACCTGTCTTCAACAAAAATGGAAGGAGCTAGAAGAAGAAGAAGAAGAAGAGTGAGAATGAGAGGGGGAGCTCAAAGAGGAGATGAAGGAGGTAGAGGAAGAGGTAGAGAAGGACTTGAAGAGTTGATAGAACCCGAACAAAGAAGACGAGGACCAAATTTGACTCAAGAAATCCGTGCAACACTTATTGACCATGTTATCAACCATGGACTGACACTGATGGAAGCTGGACAAAGAGTTCAACCAAATCTCAGCAGAAATACTGTTGCGTCAGTAATTCGGACATTTCATCGAGAAAACAGGTAAGCTAACCACACAGTACATTGAAACTGAAGCTTGCTGTACTTATCATCAATATTGTTTACTGTGACATTTGACAGTAGGCTGCATGTGTATTTGTTTTATTTTTATTTTTTTACATAGGATTGAGGGTCGAGAACACCAAGGTGGAAGGGGCCCTATGTTCACTCGTGCACAAGAGGCTGCCATTGTGAACATGGTTTTGACCAATAATTGTATCAGGCTGCGAGAAATCCAAGCCAATATCATCAATGATGACCATATTTTCAATAACATCCAACGAGTCTCTCTGTCAACATTAGGTCGAATCCTCAAGAAAAATCAAATATACATGAAGCAACTGTATCGGGTACCATTTGACAGAAATTCAGAGAGAGTGAAACATCTGCGCAATGAGTATGTGGAGGTATGTATTGGTCATCTTACTATGGTGTGGTATTGTGCACTGCTCATAATGTTCTGGCACAAAAAAATACTGTGCAATAGATATTGAATAACATCCTATTGTCTTTTACTGTGTTTCAGAGAGTCTTGCAAATGGATGCTGCAGAAATTCAACATGAATTTATATATGTGGATGAGGCTGGATTTAACCTTGCGAAAACAAGAAGAAGAGGGAGAAATGTAATTGGACACAGGGCAATCACCAATGTGCCAGGGCAGCGAGGGGGTAACATCACCCTTTGCGCTGCTATTACACAAAATGGGGTCCTCCACCACCATGCAAATCTGGGACCCTATAATGCAAATCTAATACTTGCATTTCTTGACAGATTGCACGAGATTGTCACAGCATTCAACCAAGTGGACCAGATGCGGTACATTGTCGTTTGGGACAATGTCTCATTCCATCGGGCTGCTCTGGTCCACAATTGGTTCCATGAGCACCCTGAATTTGAAGTCTTATACCTTCCCCCATACTCCCCCTTCCTGAATCCAATAGAAGAGTTTTTTTTCAGCATGGCGGTGGAAGGTATACGACCTGCGGCCCTATGACCGTTTGCCCCTCACTCAGGCCATGGAGCAGGCCTGTGATCATATCGAAGCAGCTTCTGTGCAGGGGTGGATTCGTCACACGAGGCGATTCTTCCAACGGTGCCTTGCCAATGAAGACATAG
>NW_015551074.1:1191737-1213971 GCF_001515605.1 Sinocyclocheilus anshuiensis | reverse complement strand
TTTTTTTTCAGCATGGCGGTGGAAGGTATACGACCTGCGGCCCTATGACCGTTTGCCCCTCATTCAGGCCATGGAGCAGGCCTGTGATCATATCGAAGCAGCTTCTGTGCAGGGGTGGATTCGTCACACGAGGCGATTCTTCCAACGGTGCCTTGCCAATGAAGACATAGCCTGTGATGTGGATGAAATCTTATGGCCTGATCCAGCCAGACGGAGAGATGATGAATAGTTACAGTATTCTTGTTGCTTTTACAGTAGTTTTTCTTCTTGTATGTACTTCATGCAGTAATTTTTATTTGTCTACAGATTTTATTTGTTTCATTGTTGGTTGATTACTGTAACTGATTATGGTAAGAAATACTGTAAGTATTGAAATAAATACTTGAAATATTCAGTCTGCAGCATCAGTGTTGTGCAGTGCTTGGTAATTTTATAGTAGGCCAATTTGTGTACATTCTCCCTATATCTCAAACTAATCATGAAGAATGCTGTGGGTTTGTCTTTTTTTTTTTTTCTTTTTTTTTCATCTAAATTATCCCTTACATAACAATGTGTGGCCAAAAATCTAGCACATGCTATTTCCTAAAATTAGTTTTTGTACAAATGTGTTTTTTATTTATCACAGCAGTGTGAAACTGGCTGCAATAGTGTCTGATCATTGAGGACTGTGTTGGTTAAATGAAAACTAATAGCATTTTCACAAATATGTGTATATGTTTTGACTGAAGTGTGTCATTTTGCAAACAATCTAGGAATTATGCAAATTGAGTTTGGTGTTTGGATAATTGTGTTTATATTGTGAAAAAAAGAACCTGGTTTTCAAAATTGCGTGTAAACAATTGAAAAAAACTGTAATGTATTTATTATTTTTATTAATTTATTTATAAATGTTTTATTTTTACTACTGACTATTTTAATGTGCATTCATTTTATTTATTAATTCATTTATAAATGTTTTTTATTTATTTGTTAATTACTACTGCCTAATTTAATTTATTTATATTTTTATTTAATAATTTATTTATAAATGTTTTAATATGATTTATTAATTACTACTGCCTATTTTAATTTCTTTATTTCTTTATTTATAAATCTTTAAATTAGATTTATTAATGACTACTGCCTATTTTATCTCATTTATATATATATTTTTTTTTATCTCTTTCATTGTAAATGTTTTATATTTTGATGCATTATTTTCACACATGTGTAGCAGATGTCTTACTGGTGAGCACAGGGACGGTTCTGATAGCTCTGGATGAGTTTTATTTATTAATTCATTTATAAATGTTTTTTATTTATTTGTTAATTACTACTGCCTAATTTAATTTATTTATATTTTTATTTAATAATTTATTTATAAATGTTTTAATATGATTTATTAATTACTACTGCCTATTTTAATTTCTTTATTTCTTTATTTATAAATCTTTAAATTAGATTTATTAATGACTACTGCCTATTTTATCTCATTTATATATATATATTTTTTTATCTCTTTCATTGTAAATGTTTTATATTTTGATGCATTAATTTCACACACGTGTAGCAGATGTCTGACTGTCTTACTGGTGAGCACAGGGACGGTTCTGACGGCTCTGGATGCGCTGCTGTCGTTCCCGAGCATCAGACTGATGGAGTAGCACAGGCCGTGGTACGAGGCGTTGAACTGGAGCGGATGCGGCAGTGTCTGACCGTCGGCGGGTCGCGTGAACAGCAGCGTGTGCGTGTGCGGCTCTCCTGAAACACGCACCGAATACACAGACACGTCGGGCCTCACATCATCAGCATCCAGCGACAGCAGCATCCGGCGGTCATCCTGCAACGCTACCTGGAACGGAGCCGCGTGCTGAGAGGAACAGGAAGAAGCGGCGCATGAGTCACACACACACATCGATCGACAATCAATGCAAACCACATCATCATGACGGCATTAATAATGAACGGAAAGACGGGTAATGGGAATCAAACACATAAACAAACAATCTCAAATGACATTCGGGAGCAGAAGCACCAGCTCTCAGAAATGTCCTCCTGAATTTCATCAAGATTTTCAGATTTTCTCCCAAAATCACGTAGGAAAATAAACACAGAAACCACGAACAGTGTAATATTGCTGTTATCATCTGTGTCTGAAGTGTGTGTGTGTGTGTGTGCGAGTGTGTGTGTGAGTCGGAATTGCAAGAAAAAAGTCAGAATTGTGAGAGAAGAAATTCTAAGATAAGTCGCAATTACATTTTTTATTCCATGACAGAAACAGCTTCCATCATTTTTAGATTTTCTGTTTTCATTTGGAGTGTTTGGAATGTTTAACAAAATAATAATTTTATTAGTTTATTATTTTATTAGTTTTTGGCTGGTATTTCTTTATACGAGTGAATCTGGGGGGGTTTTGTGGTTTCTTCACGAATCTGACGTAAGCGAGTGTCGTTTTGTCTTTGCTGGCGTGTTTGAGGTCAGACAGACGACTGATGAAGATACAGCGATGACGAGCTGAAGGACAGACATACGGCAGAGATTCCTCGACTTTAAACACACGTTCAGGTTTTAGACCAATCAGAGCTCAGTATGCAAATGAACCTGACTGTCTGTTACATTTGAAACACTGAAGATTCCATCGGCGGAAATAGAAATCTGTTTAAAACTTATGTTAAACTGATTCAAAGTGAATCAACACTGAACTGAATCATTCTGAATAACGACTCTATTGTCTTCTGTAGAGCTGCATTAAATTGAACTGGTTTCATAATTGATCAATTTTACATTAACAGTGTTATTCTTTATTATTAATGTCTTAAACTGCTTTGAAACAATATGTCTTGTATATTCACTGTAAAAAATTATCTTTAACTTCAAAATTCCATGTTTAATTCAATAATTTGTACAATTTACAAGCAATTTCCAAGTAAAAAATGTTTCTGTACCATTTTTTCAGTGCAGAAATAAATTAATATTTAACAAATAATATAGGACTTTAATAGCACATCTGCACAGATTTAATCACAAAACTAATTTTCTTTACCCGTAAGACATTAAAACATATAAAAATGACTAACTCTTGAACTTTTGAACCAGAGTATATTAAATAACATTTTATATTTTTTAAATAATATTTTAAATATTATTTTAAAAAATCTTTAAATATTAAAAACAATAATATAATTTTTAATATTAAATTGTAAATATTATTTATAAATAATATTTAAATGTTTTTAAACTAGTGCTGGCAAAATTAGCACGTGCTAGTTCAATTGCACACACAAATGCGGCGGCGGCGCTGTAGCCTGCATAATTTCATATTAAAGCGCAAAAGAAACTACGAGTACGCAATGTCGCAGTTATGTCATCAGTTAAGTCATGAAGTTACCAAAAAAGCGATTAAAGCTGATTAAAACTGTGCATGCATGTAAGAATTTGTTATATGAGTTACATTTAAGAACATGAATTTCACCCGATTCAACTCCTCAGCTCATTATACAGACTTTAAGAGCTGCAGTGGGTCAGAAAAGGTAAAGAGTTATCAGAAACTACGATGCGTGTCAGATCCGTGTCATGTTCAGCAGCCAAAATAACCTCATAACCAGCTGCTGTGATGCTGTTCATCAAAGAACTAAAGAAGAAAGCGCAAATCAATCACTTCTGTAGCTTTAAGGATTCATCTGCATTTCATTTAGAGTTTAGTGTTTGATAACTGTATATTTCTTTTGAAGGGCACAGGTAGCTAAATATGATATTTATTATAATGGGTTTACGTGAAGATTGTTTTAAGTTCACTTAAATTAGAAGATATTTTTTAAAGTCTAATAAATGTTCAAATTGACAGCGCTCAATTATACTGTAATGTTGAATGGCTAGTCAAGGGTTAAATATTAGAGAAAAAAAATTTCATAGAGACATCAGTAGTATTATTGGTATAAGTTATACTCGCCTTCAGTCACAAAAAAATGCCATTAAACCAATATTAAAAAAATACTGTCTTTATGTTGTTTCTACATTAGTTAGAAGATTGAATGTGAAATTATTGCAATATAAAAGTATATTTAAAAGCTTTAATGTTAGGTGGGATTAATTTCTTTATTTTTTCTAAATTTTTTAATCGATTGACAGCACTATTTTAAACATTTTATATGTGTTATACATTTAAAATGTATTACAATTCATGTGTCAGATCTGATGAAATGCAGATGGAGTCTCAGTGCACTGATGAATATTAGGAGCTCTTGAGATGCTGGACATTAATATTAATATAAATTATATACATTACATTAATATAAAACGCCAAGAAACCCAGCGGCGGGAGGTCAGAGAGACAGAGAGTGTCTATGATCTTCAGAACTCATTCTAATATGCTGATTTGCTGCTCAAGAAACATTTCTGATTATTATCAATGTTGAAAACAGTCATGCTGCACAATATTTTTGTGGAAACCGTGATATATTTTATTTTTCAGGATCCACAGATGAATAGAAAGTTCAAAAGAACAGCATTTATTTAAAATAGAAATCTTTTGTAACATTATAATAAATGTGTTTACTGTCACTTTTGATCAATTTAATGCATCCTTGATGAAAAAAAGTATTAATATCTTTCGAAAAATAAAAAACTAATTACTACTTTTCAACAAGAGTATATTAAATGTTAAAACATTATTAAAAAACAATATTAACATCTTAAATATTTAAAATAATAATAATGATATATAAAAAATGTATATTAAATTGTAAATATAATTTATTATTTATAAATAATATATAAATGTTTTTAAACATTTTATGTTATGTTGAGAATTTGTCATGAAAAAGAATGTAAACACAAACACACAAAAGCATTTTTTTTTTTTTTTTTTTTTTTCCTAAAAAACTTTTTTTCAAAACTTAACAAAAAAAAATACTAATTCCAAACTTTGGAACAAGTGTATATTAAATAAAATTTAGATTTTAAAATAATATTATCCAAATAATATTTAAACATTTTTAAAACTCGTTTTGTTTTTAAATAATATTTTTGTTGAAATTCTGTCATTTTGTCAAAAAACTAAAACTCTTTATTTTTTCTGATTTTGAGGGTTTTCAGGTTTGTGAGTCCGTTCAGGAACATTAGATGTGTGTCTAAACGTGGTGCATTTAGAGACAGAAGATGGACAAAAGACACTGAAACACAGGATGAAGCGTTCCGTACCGACACACGTCACACACTCGAGGAGCAGGTGAAGATGATGAAGCTCTGCTGAGGAATCTCTGTCAGATAATGTCACAGCAGAGGCCTTTCGGTCCTCAGATGAAGGAAGGTCAGCGACTGAATGACGAACGCAGCTGCTGACATTATCATGCAAACGGAGAATCTGAGACACAACATCTCGCTCTGACGAGAGAAAGACAGACTGATGATGAAGATGAAGCTAAAGCGCTGGACTATCAGTCTGTAATCCATCAGAAAGTGGAGGCGCTGTAACAGTACTTTTGTGTTCCAGAGAGACAAAGGGCTCCACAATAAACCCATTTGTGCTTCACACTCACAAATAAAGCTTCTTTTTTGGCATTCATGAAACCATTAAAGGTTCTTTAGAGCGGAAAAAGGTTTTTTAGATTAATAAAATGTTCTTTACACTAAGAAGACATTTTATTTTAAGAACTGATCACTGAGAGCTTCTTTGGAGAACCAGAAATGGTGTAGAAGAACCATTTAAGCTCTTAACCCTAAAGAGATACAAAAAAATTCCTAAAAAATGCATCGTTTTTAGTAAGGGAACGAAACTTTGCAAACGCTTTAAGATCCTCAAAATGCACATCATTTATTTTTTTACAATTATTTTTTAAGAGATATAACCATTTAAATGTTCGGGTCATTTTGACCTGGGAATGTATGGAGCACCATTAGAGGCCTAAAATACTGAGATCTATGGAGTGATATCAGTGTCAAAAACTTCTGTAAAATATATTTAGGCTTTTCTCCATTTCTCACTGTAACGCCCCTGTGGACTGTTTGTTGTGGTTTCTTCCCTTTGTGTTGGTTTAGCCCGTCTAATCATTAGTTAATCACCGTCATTGTGCTCACCTGTCTGCCTCTAATTGTTCACCCCATATTAGTTCCTGTCTGTCTGAGCATTGGTGTCGGTTATTGTTAATGTTACCCCGAGTGTGTGTCTCACCTACCTGAACCTGCCTTGTTGTGTCTACAATAAATATCATTATTGGAATCCTTGTCGTCCTCGTCGTCCTGCCTGCCTCCACACACCCGTTTCCATGACACTCACACACTTTTGGGACTGAATTTTGTTGATGAACATGAATATGTCTGAGTGAACCACACACACACACACACACACTCACACACACATACACTCTCACACACACACACACACACACACACACACACACTCTCTAAGATCTATGGAGTGATATTAGTGTCAAAAACTTCTGTAAAATATATTTTGGCTTTTCCCCATATCTCACACACTTTTGGGACTGAATTTTGTTGATGAACATGAATATGTACGTCTATTGTCGAACCACTGCAGCATAAAATCTGATCACTTTTTCAAGTTTATGCAAGGTAAATTAATTTATTTTGATTGAAAAAATTTCAGAGTAATATTTAAGTTTTTTTTTATATTTTTTGTTCTAGAATAGAAATAACTATTTGGACTGTTTTTGAGCAATCATAAGTTAATTAAATCCATTCATTCCACTGGGTTTAATACTGCAAATTCTCATATTATATGTTCTTATAAATTAAAATAAAATTTCTCATCAATTTATATATTTCTTAATTATATATATACATTTTATAATGTATAATTTCTCAATTTTTAATTGATAAAAGGGGTAAATGCAGTAATAATGTGGTAATAACATGGTAACATTCAAAACTATGAATGCTGTACTGTGCGACAAAAAAATCGTTCTCTTCAATGAATAAATGTACAGTAGCACGTGTGCCATACAGTTCTGCATGTGTATAAGCCTGCTTACAAACCTGTTGTCCAACAAAGAGATTTACTGACATACTTTTACTCCAAAGTCACTTTGAGTGTTTGAAATAACTTCTTTTTGTGACTAAACGTGGTTTCACATCACGGAATGAGGCAGAAATCATACTATTTTATACAGTGATAAAGGCTGTGTAGATTAGCATTGCATTATAAATATACTTTATTCTTGTAAAAATACCCAAGATGGCTTGAAGAACACAGATAATCCGTCTATTGTCACAATCGTGTGTTTATTGTCTTCATGTTTCATCAGTTAAAGCGTTTCTATCTTCTTTTTATTCAGTCACAGTGATAGCTGCATGTGTTTGTCCATGTTAGTGATTTCCTGGAGCATCATCAGTTCTATTACCTGTGACACACACGTGGAGTTTCTGTGCGAGGGCGCCCTCCGGCTTCCAGGGTGAATGAAACAGACATTACATTAAATGTGTGCTAACAACACCCTATTTTTGGTAAAAATAGAA
This sequence comes from Sinocyclocheilus anshuiensis, assembly GCF_001515605.1. Classification (NCBI taxonomy): domain Eukaryota; kingdom Metazoa; phylum Chordata; class Actinopteri; order Cypriniformes; family Cyprinidae; genus Sinocyclocheilus; species Sinocyclocheilus anshuiensis. Next base: position 1,206,516 of record NW_015551074.1, on the reverse strand, counting down.
AAGATAATACAGGAGATTTTTTTGTCTCTCAGTGCATGCATATGAATCACAATCGTAATCACAATAAACACCAGAAAATATGGTGATAAATAGGGATGTAACAATTAACCGCGAGCCGGTTGAAAATCGATTCAAATGTGACGATTCAAATCGGTGAGATTTTATAATTTGTCTTAAATCTCATTTTGTTAAAAAAAAATAAAAAATCGTGAATCGAATCTAATCGTGAGTTGAGTGAATCGTTACATCCCTAGTGATAAAGGTCCATATCGCCCATCCCTACTGCCAAGAACATTTTTAAAATCTAAAGAAGCTTTTTCCACAATAAAGTTCCTTTTGATCAACGGAAGGCTTTCATGGATGCCAATAATGAACTGTTATTTTTGAAAGTGTCAGACGAGCATCTGAAGACTGTGAGGGAGGAAGACGAGCGACTCGTTCTGCAGACGCTTTTAATTAAAAGCAAACACACCGGTGTGTTCAGTGCAGCGGGAGGACGATCAGACGGCCAGGAAACACAACAAATAGCCCACGCTGGCACACACACACACACATAAACCCCTCCCACTGGACCACCGGAGGTCCAAACCCGCCCAATCAGCTGCTCCGCCCACTCCAGAGGAGCGTGTGATTGGCAGCTCTGACTCAGCTGGTTTTTTTGTCTTGAACTCTTTTGAGAGTTTGTAAACAGGGAACAATGAGTGAATCAGACAAACACACACACACACTCACTCACTCACACACACACACACACACACTCTCTCACACACACTCACACACTCACACACACACACTCTCACACACACACACACTCTCACACACTCACACACAATCACTCTAACACACTCACACACACTCTCTCACACACACACACTCCAAAGTCCATCTAAAGAGTATAATAAAATAAGAAATTATCTGCTTTGTAATTTACATATTAGATATTTAGGACCAGTGTTGGGGAAAGTTACTTTTAAAAGTAATGCATTACAATATTGCGTTACTTCCTAAAAAAAAGTAACTAATTATGTTACTTAGTTACTTTTTATTGAAAGAAACTTTTTAAATCTGGGCGGGGCTTGCTTGTTTGCTTTTAACATAAAAAGTTCTATTTTTGATAAATATAGAAGCCCTGTAAATCACGTCTGTACAGTATACACAGAAGAAGAAAGTTCAACATTCTTTAGCAATAAAAAAAGAAGAAATGTTAGTTTATCTTGTGTAATCCCTGCTTATTAGTATGGTTGAATTGGAACACCGAAGGTCAGCAGCAAATTGGTTAATAAAATGGGATTAAATACATAAAGGATATTTGTATTATTTAACATATTTAATTATTGCAGCTTTGAGTCATATTCTGAGTTGCGTTTAACTGTTTTTATTAATTTTGAGGAAAACTAAATATGATTTTTTTTGTGAGTGAGTGAGATGAATTAATGCATGTTCACATTTATTCTATATCTCCCGATTTCTCTCAACATGCGGACAGGAGAGCTTTCAATCAATAAATGGGGAAAAAAAAGTAACTTGTGTTACTTATTTGAAAAAGTAACTCAGATATTCTCTTGTAAATTAAAAAGTAATGCGTTACTTTACTAGTTACTTTGAAAAAGTAATCTGATTACATAACTCGCGTTACTTGTAATGCATTACCCCTAACACTGGTTATAAGAAACGATCTCCTCCACTTCTAATGGATTCAGAAAAATCTACATATTTAAAAGAAAAACAGGTTTTGGCAGATATTTGTTGTGGTTTTAAGCATAAACTCAATTCAGTTTCTCAGAAAATTCATATCTTCATTTGCATCTCCAGTAAAAGTATCTTGATTTAAGGGCATTTAGATATTTGAACTGGAAAACAAGACAGAAATACTGAGGAAGAGAATCATTTTTTGCATTTAATCTCACGACTTTATGAATTTAAGACTTTCTGCTCTGATTTAAGACCTTTAAAGGCCTTAATTTGTCAAAGGGTGAATTAAGGCTTTTAAAGACCAGCAGAAACCCTGTTGTAATTATTTCTGAGTGAAAATCATTTCAAATTAAATCCTACAATGATTTTTTTTTCTTCAGTTTTTTCAATTTGTTTTCTGCTACTGCTCTGTTTTTCAGATAAAACACATATCGACGCTATCTTTACACTATAAAAAAATAATTGTCAAAGTTGCAAATAAAACAACTAGCGCTTGAACCAGTGCGTTTCAGCAGACGCGGAGCGGACGGTTTTTTGTCAGATCTCTTGTCCATTACAGCGTCTGATCAGATGAAGACAAAATCTCTCGCAAGAGTTAATCATGGAAGCTGCATGTCATGTTTTAAGCCTGTATTGATTGCTAGCAAACAGCACATGGGACATGGTTCAACACACCTGCACACCTGTCTCTTAGCAAGAAATTTAGATGACTCACAGACACGCACACACACACACGCACACACACACTCACACACACACACACTCTCTCTCTCTCTCTCTCTCAAACACACACACTCACTCACACACACACACAGACGCGCGCGTTCAGCTGTGTGACCCAGTTTCGCCTGCAGGAACATCGGAGCACATTCTGATCGTGTAAGTCGCATCAGTTGCTGCTGATCTCCGACACACAGAAACAGAAACGCTCCAGAACCCATCCACATCGACGCGAACTGATTCAATGACGCGCGCGTGTAATCAACGCCTCGCGCTCGCCGCAGACCTCAACGCTCATTTACGTGAATGAAAAGAACGCACTCACCTGAGTGATGATGACGGTGATGATGAAGTACAGCGATAAAACCCAGCGGATAGCAGAACTCATGTTCGGTCGGGAATCGAATTGATTCCCAGCGTCGCGCATCCGAACAATAGCGAACGGTCGAGCAGCGATTGGAGCGCCGAACCGAGCCGAAGATGAACGAGTGGAGCTTCCGCCGTCAGAGCGCACGCGTGCCGTCCATCTGCCGGTTCCGTGCGCTCGGTATCGGGTCTGTGGATCGGCTCTGTGGGACGGATGAATGATGGAGACCCACCGAGGCTCTAATGAAGCGCAGCAGCGGGTTTCTGTCTCTCGGGCCGCGTCCCAAATCCTCCGGTGCGCCCTAACTAGGTTGCAGCGTTTGTAGGCGCAGCGCCCGTGTCGCCCTCAAAACGCCTAGTGCGCCAGTGACGCTCGAGTGCTGTGCACTATCTAGGCAGCTGAGCGGGATTTGAGACACGGCCCTCTGTAGCCCCGCCCTGAATCTCTGAACACAGACTGAATCTCATCACATGAACAAACCTGCTTTACATCATCCTCATATTTATACATCAAGTTACATTCAGTATCATAGACTGTGGTCTGCTTATATATGAAATACTGCATTATTTATGGACATTATTAAATAAAATATTTAATAATATCTATTAATATCTAGGTATCCATCTGAGAAGTGAATTAAAATGCATTGAATTCAGGGTATCAAAAAGGCTAAAATAGGAACTATAACTCACCAAAGAAAGAAAGAAAGAAAGAAAGAAATAGAGCCCTTTCTTAAACGCTGGACGAAACACAAACAAAACCAGGTTAGCTGCCAAGCTAGTTATTTCATTTCAGCTATAGTTTCCAAAACACATTTCTCATTTTTATTCAGTTTATCTTGTACTGAAAAAATCAAAACAGGAATGAAAATTAATAAAAAAATATACAGACATATATTTTAAAAAATGCGGTAACACTTTACAATACGGTTCCATTAGGTAACTAACATGAACAAACAATGAACAATTCATTTATTACAGTGTTTATTCATCTTTGTTAATGAAAATAGTCGTTCACTGTTAGTTCCTGTTAATTCACAGTGCATTAACTAATGTTAACAAGCACAACTTTTGATTTTAATAATGCATTAGTAAATGTTGAAATGAACTAAGATTAATAAATGCCGTAGAAGTATTGTTCGTGCTTGGTTCATGTTAACTAAAGTAGTTAACTAATGTTAACTAATGAACCTTGTTGTAAAGTGTCACCATAAAAACAACAAAATTACTAAAAGTTCCATTTAAATGAAAACCAATTCAAAATATTAATAAAAAACCATAATAGTATCTCAGTGATTTTATTAATATTTTGAACTCAGTTGTATTTAATATTTTCTGTTTTTATTTTAATGTTAAAGTTTAGTAATTTTTCTGTGTTTTTGTCATTTAATGTGTCTATATAGTTTTCATTCATCTTTATTTTTAGTTATTTTAGTACATCGAGATAAACTAAATGAAAATGAGAAATGTTGCATTGGCAAATTGTTTTTTTTTTTATATTATTTTATAGTTTTATATTTAGTTAACTAACCCTGCTACTAAAATAGCACTGCTGGTGACTGTGGTAGATGGCTATCATATATGTGTGCTATTACATGATAACTGAGATAAACTATTACACTCTAAAAAATGCTGGGTTAAATACAACCCAGTGCTGGGTAAAATAGGGACAAACCCAGCAATTGGGCTGTTTTCTGGGTAGCGACCCAGCGGTTGGGTTACTACCCAGAATGTTGGGTTAAACATTTAAACATTTAACCCAACCGCTGGGTCAAAACAGCCCAATTGCTGGGTTTGTCCCTATTTTACCCAGCACTGGGTTATATTTAACCCAGCATTGTTTACAGTGTATGAACAACACAAACTTCATAAAACCAACAGGCTAAACAAACACTGAAGACTTAAGAACTGAGCCATTAATCTTCACAAACATAAAAGAGAGGGCCAGTCTGCTGTTGGGTTTGTTTCACAATCTCAAACTCATAATGAACTGCACTTTTTTCATCTTTTATAGTGATTCATAAGCAGACAGACTTCTTACCAGCAACAGAGATGCGCTTCACAGCCGCTGGCCAATCAGCGTCCAGCTTCCCCTCCTCTTGTTCTCCTCAGATGAGAGCTGCTCTCTGATTGGCCGATGAGCTTCACCACGGTGATGGAGCGTGGACAAAGGGTTTCCCAGTCTATAGCGATCACGTGATCTCTGGAATCAAGCGCTACTCATCAAAGCCGCCGGAAACTAGACGCTACATATTAAAGTAATATATACATCTAATACAGATGGTGCGTGTTTTATTGATGTGTTGTATGTATTAATGCGCGTGTGCTTGTGGCAGCACCTGCAGTAAATCTGAGTGTTGCTGTTGGTCTCACGGACGCGTGTCGCCCTCTAGCGGCCTAATGTAAAAACAACTACTTTTAAGGGGTAGCCTATTTCACTCACAAATGATCATTCTGTTATCTCTTACTCACCCTCGTGTTATTCAAAACTGCAAGACTTACTTCCCAGATAGCACACGTGTACGTCTGTTAAAGATCGCGAAAGCATCTGCTGTGTACAAACATTTTTCATGCATTCTAAATCATAAAGACATCTTCTAAACGTCTGTTTGACATCTGATAGGAAACGTCCTATAGATGTATTGCAGATGAGCAAACGCTCTACAAAACACGTCTTGCAGATGTAATGCAGACGTCAGATAGACGTGATGTACGTGTGCTATCAGTGAGGAACAGACCGAAGTCAATAAAGTGTGTCCTTTTTATTGTTTAACAAGTTTTAAAGTGCATTTCAATAAATACCAAGAATACACAGAATAAAATGTTCTATCCGCTTTGAATGAATCACTAGTCTAATCAGGTCCGCTTTATTACTACAGCGCTTATACAGTGCAGATTGTTTCAAGCAGCTTCACTGTAATAAACAGGAAAATAACAGAATCGATTATGGAAACTCAATTATGGAGACAATTCAGAAAGCAGCTCTAAAAAGACAATAGTGTCACTGTTAAGCTCAAGGAGAACTAGAAGAATAACAAAATGCGCTAAATGGAAAGCTATTTACAAACCAGCGTGATTATAATTATGATAATGGGTACACTGAAATAATCAGATAACAGTTCGCAACATCAAGCAGTTTTTGTAATAAATGGAAGCGAATGACATCTCGCAGCACAAGTTAAAAATAAGGTGAATGTTGTGTGTTCAGTATGTTGCGCATGTTGTGTGTGTGTGTGTGTGTGTGTGTGTGTGTGTGTGTGTGTGTGTGTGTATGTGTGTTGTCCAGCAGGTGGCGCTGTTGAGTCTCTGCTGATCTGCGCTGCTGTGTGATGCGGGTCTGTGGGCGGAACCATCAGTCTTTACACACACACACACGCACGCACGCACGCACGCACTCACTCTCTCACAGCAGAGGTCTGCGCTCTCACACTCATCCACATCATCGGATCTGATCGCACTCGAGTGTTTCTCACGGTAAGTCACACTTTCTCTTCTCACATTACAGCAAGTTCAAAAACAATGCAGAAGAACCAGCAGCCTGAAGACCAGACATTATCACCATATGTTATTATTATTATTAAAACAATCGTGTCATATCATCAGCAGCAGCATATGATGATTCTATCTGATGACGAGCTTCACGAGGTCTGATTTCTTCGTGCTGCTGCTGATGAAGTCTGTGTTTGCACAGCACTGTAATCTAATGGCTGTATAGTGATGAGGAAGAGCTGATCTCCTGGGTGAAGTTTGAGCTGGTATTGATGTGTCATTGGTAAAGGTCAGCTTCTGCTCTCCAGTGTTTAGCTTGTGCAGATCTGTCCATGAACCTGTGTGATGTTGTTTCATTAGTGAATCTAGTGCATCACTGAGGAACTATGATGCTTTTAAAACGAGACGCAAGTCATGATTGATGCACTGTGAGACTCTCGCGGTCCGGTCTGTCGATTCAGAGCGATTTAATGTTCTTCTGGAGTCATATGATGTTTTGTGTCTGGATATCAAACTCGTGATCTGCACTTTGTTCATGTCACGTTCTTCCAATTGAGCTAAAGGACTCCACAGCATCCGGCATGATGACCGCACGTTTACTACTGGCTGAGCTTGTCCTTCATCATCATCATCATCATGTCTTCATCCACTCCAGTCTGGGATCTGAACTTCAGAGCACTTTATCTCACATCTCATCTGCACTGCAAAAAATGATTCCTCCTCTGCATGCTTCTCTTGTTATATCTAAACATTCGTAATTCAAGACACATTTACTTGAGAAGCAACATTTATTTTGTATTAAAATTACGTTTTCGTTTAGAACAAATATCTGCCAACATGATCAGAAAAATAAACTTAATTTAAAGAGAATTTAAATATTTTCTGACCCCATTTGGCAGGATTTTCCATTTTCAAATTTGAAAAAAAAACGAGACTTAATAACTTTAAAAACAAATATCTCCCAGTGTGGTCAGAAAAATAAGGATTTCTACCTTTCAAATTCGAATTTTCAAATGTAAACATTTTCAAAAACACGTTTTTCAAAAAAACAACAACTTAATATCTTAAAAATAAATATCTGCCAAAAAATAAGGATTTCTCATTTTCAAATTCGAATTTTCGAATTTAACAAATGTTAAAAACACGTTTTAAAAAAAACAACAACAACTTAATATCTTAAAAATTAATATCTGCCAAAAAATAAGGATTTCTCATTTTCAAATTCGAATTTTCAAATTTAAAAAATTTCAAAAACACGTTTTTTTTAAAAACAACAACTTAATATCTTAAAAATAAATATCTGCCAAAAAATAAGGATTTGTCATTTTCAAATTCGAATTTTCAAATTTAAAACATTTAAAAAACACGTTTTAAAAAAAACAACAACAACAACTTAATATCTTAAAAATAAATATCTGCCAAAAAATAAGGATTTGTCATTTTCAAATTCGAATTTTCAAATTTAAAACATTTAAAAAACACGTTTTAAAAAAAACAACAACAACAACTTAATATCTTAAAAATAAATATCTGCCAAAAAATAAGGATTTCTCTTTTTCAAATTCGAATTTTCAAATTAAAAAAAATTCAAAAACACGTTTTTCAAAAAAACAACAACAACTTCATATCTTCAAAATAAATGTCTGCCGAAAAATAAGGATTTTTCGTTTTCAAATTCGAATTTTCAAAATTCTCAAATGTCATGTTTGTTTCTCAAGTAAATGTATCTTGTTTCAAGAACGATTTACTGGAAAACCCGACAAAAATACTGAGTAAGAACCTGATTTTTTGCAGCGTGGATAATGAGATGAACATGTGAAAAAAGGCAAGAAGCAGATCCTTCAGTGACATTTACATCTCATCCAGATGCTGTAAGACAGAAGATCATCTACAAACGCCGTTAGCTTCACTCGTCATCGGCAGAGTCTGGATGATCCAGTATTTGAGGAATCATCTAATCAGATCTTCAGAAGCTGTTCATTCATCAGCGCCGATGGTGTTCTTGTCGTATAAACTGGATTTTCTCCACACAAACATCCTAAATATTTGACTGTAGAAACTGGATTAAACACGTTGTTTATAATGAAGATCTGTTGTTTTACGTCTGTCATCTGTTTCAGGTGGAGATGATGCTGTCGCTATGGTGACTGCGTCCGCTCTGTGATTGGCTCGTTCTGCTTGCGTCGTCATGGCGAAGAGTCCAGAGGTGAAGCTGGCCGTGTTCGGCAGAGCAGGAGTGGGAAAGTCAGGTGAGAACGAGACGGCGTTGTCACAATCAAACATCACGACACTCTGTTAATACACGAACTATATACATGAATATCTCATGATAAAGTAAATCCATCCCTGATGTTTCCATTAGACCGTCCTGCTGTCGTCTGAAGTTCAACATTAGTGTGAATTTACAGGGTTTCTGCAGGCTTTAAGTAAAGATGTCTAAAGATTCTTAAATCAAGATGCATTTACCTCAGAAGCAAAATGTCTTAATATTAGTCTTTTTCTGAAAAACTGATCACATTCAAGTGCGTTTATAGTTAAAACAAGATCAAATATCTGCCAATCTGAAATGAAAACAAGATTATTTCCCATATATTTTATTGTTTCTCACTTAATTTCAATCAATTATTTAGAAAACAAGTGATAATATAGTATATTAAATATACAATTATTTATTTAAATGTGTTATTAATAACATTTTAAATATAAATTATTTTTACTTATTTAAATTATAAAGTATACATATTAATTTAATAAAGCAATAATCCCCGTGAAGTCGTGGTTTACAGTGAATTTATAACAGCTAATTCACGTCGACTTTTCAATAATATCATTTACAATGAAAGTTTGATTTGAAAAATTATGCATTTTCACTAGTGCTCTGACATTTGGACTCCACTGCATATATAAAAGCATATTTTTCAGATGAACATATACATGCAGAAAGAGCAAAACATACATAATAAAGCAATAATCCCCGTGAAGTCGTGGTTTACAGTGAATTTATAACAGCTAAGAGCCGTTGTTAGGCACTCCGCTAAAACCCCCTTAGCTGTTATAAATTCACTGTAAACCACGGCTTCACGGGGATTATTGCTTTTATAAAACGGTTATTCCATATACGTAGTAAGGTTTCAGAAAATAAAACAGAGCAAATAAAGTGTAATGATATTAATAAAAACAGTATTCTTCCACCAAACAATGTAGCTCCTCAGAAACAGTTGTGGTTGCTACAAAGTGGTTGCCGAGCAACACACAAACGTAAACAAAGGTGTATGTTACTTTGTAGAGTCATTTACAACAGCTTCGAACGCGGCTCAGCCAATCAGAATCAAGGACCGGAACTCCGCTTTATAATAGAAATGAATCTGGTTTTCCCTTTAAATTAAGTTTATTTTTCTAACTCAAACTGTCAGATATTTGCTCTTAACTCACTCAATTTTGATAAATTTTTCAGAAAACAAGGCTTCATACCTTAAGACACGTTGCTTCTACAGTAAATGTGTCTTGATTTAAGCAGATTTAAATATTTGTACGGGAAAACAAGAGCAAGCCGAGTTGAGTTGAAACTTAAAACCACAGAAAGGAGGCTCATAAATGAGCGGATCAGTGTCAGAGTGCTGTGTGCCGGAATACAGGAGCGAGAGACACGTCAGACAGATATACGTCAGATCCGTGAGCGTCTGCAGAAGTGTGGGTTTGTGTCTCATACCTGTAGAGTTGAGTGTTATGAATGGTTTGGCAGGTGCCTCGCATTACAATGAGAAAGCTTATTTTGGTGACTATTTCTATAACTGGAATCGTGAAGCCAGGATAAAAAGTGAAATATATTCTTAAACCGGTGACTTTATTTTCTCTTTATGAGGGCACTAAGCTTATTAAATGTGTGCACCAACTTTCATATATGTATTCAATAAATGCAATTAGAATAAGACGCTATAGGGCTGTTACCGGTCAAATTAAATTGATATCAACAAAATCCATTTGAGCTGCATCTGAAGAGCCATTAGATGAGTTTACACAGCTCAGAGATGGCATGAATGCATTTACACTGTAGAAGTTTTTATGTTAAATATAACATATAGAGCTATTAAAAAAAGCTTCACCGATAGGTGGCGCCAAATTACTGTCTTAATGAATGAGTCATTGATTCACTGATTCATTCAAAACGGCTGATTCATTCAGAAACGAAGCAAATGTTCTTACTATTTCTCTTACTCTTACTATTTCTGCTATAGAAAGGTATGCTAAAATAGTAAGAGTAGTATACTAGGTATGCAGTTTGGAATTTAGTTGTTGAATCACTCACTCGATTCATTCAGAAACACTGGTGCAATGATTGGCGACAGTCTAAAATGAACATAACATTAACATTTTTTAATTTAGTTATTATATATCATTGTATAAAGTGTAAAATAACAATCTTGAAAAGAGGACAAGTGAGTAGACGGACATGGTATTTCAAAACCGGACTGATCTGAATCTGTAAAGTGATTCATCACGGTTTTAGGGTCTGAGATTAATAATAGCACACGGGATGGGAAGCAGTGTGATTTCTGCATTAACTGTGAGTGCAGGTCAGGTCGTCAGTCTGAGACGGAGCAGTTAGACGACGGAAAAAATGCGAGTGTTTGTGTTACGCTGGTTAATCTGTCCTGTAGCCGTGATGGAGATGCTGCTGAGGAGCGTTTCACGCCTAACGTCCAGACCACCAAAGATCCAGCCAGACGCTCGTGACTTCATAAATATCAGCCTGCAATAACACGAGGAGAGTTACGGCCCCAATACTGATGCGCACACACTGAACACACATCAGACAAAAGCAGAGAGAAACATTAAAAGCGCTTTAAAACCAATCTATTATGTGCTATTATTCACGTCAGTGGCTGACATCTCGCACAGGAAATTGAACGTTGGAGCGGCAATAAAATTAATGACTAGAGATGACATTTTTCAGAGACCTGTGCGCTTTGACAGGAGGAAAATCTAAAGATAACACACACACACACACACACACACACACACACACACACAGTGGAGGCAAATGACGGCCGAATGAAGCCACCTGACAGCTGATTTATCGGCTAATAAATGTGACCTATTTTACGCTGGAGGACCATGACGTGTTCCAAAATATGAGTTTATTTTAGATTGAATGAATAAATCAGAAGTGTCAGCTTAAGCACGTGTAGCAACACACGTTTACAGGATATTTTATATTTTTAATGATGTTCTGTTTATTGTTAGGATGACAAAATGGGTTATAGTTATAACTTTACGCTGGTGTAACTGCGCACGTTATTGTCAAAACGATTGAGATGGCCAATCAGATTAAAGTAGGCAGGGCTTTGCTGTTCACAGATACCGAACCACATGACCAATCAAATCAAAGTAGGCGGGGCTTTGCTGTTCACAGATACCGAACCACATGACTAATAAATTAAAAGTAGGCGGGGCTTTGCCCTTCACAGATACTGAACCACATGACCAATCAAAGCAAAGTAGGCGGGGCTTTGCTGTTCAGAGATACCGAACCACATGACCATTCAGATCAAAGTAGGCGGGGCTTTTCTGTTCACAGATACCGAACCACATGACTAATCAAAGCAAAGTAGGCGGGGCTTTGCTGTTCACAGATACCGAACCAAATGGCCAATCAGATCAAAGAAGGCGGGGCTTTGCTGTTCACAAGATACCGAACCACATGACCAATTAGATCAAAGTAGGCGGGGCTTTTCTGTTCACAGATACCGAACCACATGACTAATCAAAGCAAAGTAGGCGGGGCTTTGCTGTTCACAGATACCGAACCAAATGGCCAATCAGATCAAAGAAGGCGGGGCTTTGCTGTTCACAAGATACCGAACCACATGACCAATTAGATCAAAGTAGGCGGGGCTTTTCTGTTCACAGATACCGAACCACATGACCAATCAAATCAAAGTAGGCGGGGCTTTGCTGTTCACAGATACCGAACCACATGACCAATCAGATCAAAGAAGGCGTGGCTTTGCTGTTCACAGATACCGAACCACATGACCAATTAGATAAAAGTAGGCGGGGCTTTGCTGTTCACCAATTAGATCAAAGTAGGCGGGACTTTGCTGTTCACAGATACCGAACCACATGACCAATTAGATAAAAGTAGGCGGGGCTTTGCTGTTCACCGATAGCGAACCACATGACCAATCAGAATAAAGTAGGCAGGGCTTTGCTGTTGACCGATAGCAAACCACATGACCAATCAGAACAAAGTAGGCGGGGCTTTTCTGTTCACCGATAGAGGCGTGGCTTTGCTGTTCACAGATACCGAACCAAATGACCAATCAGATCAAAGTGGGTGGGGCTTTGCTATTGACAGATACCGAACCACATGACCAATCAGATCAAAATTGGCAATCAAATCCAGTGCCACGCTTCAAGCTTAACAGTAAAAGAGTACGAGATGAGATTTAAATATTGAAATTAGATAAATTTAGCTGTTTTGAATTGAAAATATATACTGAATCATTTCATGATTTGAGATTCACGTAATTCATAACTGAATGTGACAAAGCAAGAAATATTCTGCCATTTTTTTACATATTAGGCAGACGAATAAGAATGCTTCTGTGTATTTTAAAATATTTCCAAATAGTTCAAATGGATTATTTTACAAAAAATTATTAATCTTGTTCTGTTTCTTATTTTCTTAAATTACTTTAAATTCTTTGGATATTTATTCCTATTACAACTCCAATTTACAAATATTTGGCAGCACAACTGTTGCAAACATTGATAATTAAAAAAATAAATCAGCATATTAGAATGATTTCTGAAGGAACATGTGACACTGAAGACTGGAGTAATGATGCTGAAAATTCAGCTTTGATCACAGAAATAAATTCTATTTTAAAGTATATTAAAATAGAAAAACGTTATTTTAATCATAATAATATTTCACAATATTACATTTTTTCCTGTATTTTTGATCAAATAAATGCAGCCTTGATGAGCAGAAGAAACTCCTGTAAAAAACATAAAAAATCATTCTGATCCCAAACGTTTGACCGGTAGTGTATATCGGCCATCAAAAAATCCATATCAGTCAGTCAGATTGTAATCTGAATGATGCATAAAAACCTGTGAACGCTGCACATGTTAATCAAGCGGTCTCTTCCTGTCAGATTGAGCTGCATTGTGGTCGACGGTATTTTTAGAGCGTTGCATGTGTCCGCAGATTCAGAAAGCGTTTGGTGTTGGAGCACTATTAGATCATCTCTAATGGAACAGAACGTCTGTGCAGCTCAGCACTCAATGGAAATAAAATAAAGAGTGTTGGTTTACGAGTGTTTTCCTGCAGCTGATGTGACTCATCCACACCCACACATCCATTAGCACTCGCAACGCTAATAAGACGTCTATTGAGAACACTTACAGGTGTGTCACTCCAATGGATCTGTAGATGTTCACTGGAGCTCTGAAGAGCCTGTTATGTGTGTGGAACATGTGATTCGATGAGACACACACACAAACACACACACACACACACACACACTCTCACACACACACACACACACACACATTTAGTTTCACACTAAAATAACTAAAACCGAAATAAACATGAATAAAAACTATATAGACATTAAAAAATCTAATAAAAATGACAAAACCACAACAACATTTCTAAAATTTATATAATACTAATTTTGTTGAACCTGATGTAGTAAAATACCTAAAACTATAACTGATTTTTTTTTTAGTTTTCACTAAGATTTTAAATTTGTTTTTTATTTTTTATTTTCTATTTTCATTTTAGTTAAAGGTTTATTAATTTTGTTGTGTTTTGTCATTTTTATTATATATATTTTTTTAAATATGTCTATATAGTTTTCATTAATTTCTATTACAGTATTAGTTTGAGTTATTTTAGTACATCAAGTTAAACTAAAATGAATGATGTTTTATTTTACGTAACAAAAATTGTTTTATGGTTTTAATTTTACTTACCTATATTTCGTATTATAAGCTAAATATATCCCAGTCGAAAAAAAATAAAACCCCTCAAAAACACACTTTAGAATCAGAAGTTAGTTGTGTTTTCAGCATTATGTTTTGTGACGGCAGCTCTGAAGCTTCGTGTGGGAAAGCGTGATCACCGCGAGCGCTTTGACGTCTGTGAGCCGTGTCGTTTTCACTAGCGTGTGAAACCGGAGCCACTGAAGCGCCCTACTTAGGGTTCTTCACAGGGCTGAAGTGAATGCACTCTATTCTTCTGCTATTGTGCTGTTGTTTGTAAGAGCCAGACGCACGCGGGACCCAGAGACGAGCGTAATCGAGCTCCAGTGTTTAATGGGATCACTTCATTATGTGCTGCTGTGTGTTTGGAGTTTCTTTAGCTCTCACTCTCTACTGGAACGGTCGATGATGATTTAAAGGGGTCATATGATGCTGCTAAAAAGAACATTATGTTGTGTATTTGGTGTAATGAAATGTGTTTATGCGGTTTAAGGTTCAAAAAACACATTATTTTCCA
>NW_015551074.1:1183436-1191717 GCF_001515605.1 Sinocyclocheilus anshuiensis | reverse complement strand
AGAACGAGCCGTTTTAGGTAGGCGTGGCTGACTCTTAACTTTTATAAAGAATATCTCTTTGGATTTGAGACTTTAGTCTTTGCAACTTTACAGATCTTCTTTATGCACCAAGAGCTTGTAACACTCCAAAGAGAAAGGAACAATTGAAATCGCATAATATGACCCCTTTAACACACAAGCGTTAGTGTTGCAGTTAATGACACTAATTGATCTGGCTCTGATTTCTGCTTAACGAGGCTCAGCGAGAGTCATCAGACTGACAGGAAGAAGAAAAATCAATCTGGAAGTGATGCTGAGAGCAGTGCTGTGATTGGACCGAGATCATCACATGACAGCACAAGCGTGATGCTGATCACTTCAACAAACAAGACGTTCATACCGAGTTCTGCTATTACTGTCTACTTTTAGTTTGTCGCGCTCAAGTGGTGCAGGTTTATTCTTGCGGAAATCAAATTAAAGCCAAAATGCAATTTAATCAATATCCTCATTTGTGTCACATTTGTATCAAACATTCAATACATTCATCTAGAAGCTGATTCTGACATTTTGGTGAAATAAATGCTTAAAAATGCATACAGTATGCATTAAATGGTTATGTACGTAAATATGCATGACTGTAACGGCTAAAGAAAGCATGTTTCTGCCACAGAATAAAAAAAAATAGTAATTGCAGCTTTTAATCTCACAATTTCAGACTTTTTTTCAGAATTGCGAGATATAGACTAAAAATCGTAAAATATAAATTTAGAATTGTGAAATATAAACTCAAAATCGTGAGAAAAAAAAGTCAGAATTGTGAAATAAAGTCAGAATTGTTAAATACCGTAAGATATAAACTTTCAAAGGCTAAATTGTGAAAAGGTAATTTGGACTTTATAATCTCACGATTCTGAATTTTTTTCTTCGAGTTTTGAGTTTATATCTCTCAATTTGACCAAAAGTCAGGACTGTTAGATGGAAAACAAGTCGCAATTGCGTTTTTCATTTTGTCCATACGATGAAGATGTTGCGGGAAAAACGAATAAAATGTAACAGTTTTTATCAAAACTATCTCCATTGTCGTAAATATGACTCCAGAGGCCGTTCTGGTCCAGTTTCCGATTAGGAAGCGTTTTTACAGATGAATGCACATGAATGCAGTGAACATTTATGCTGAGATAATGGGTTTAATTTTGCTCCAGATGAAGCTGAAACATCGAATGCAGTGCTGAAATATCACATCTGTGCACTGCAGTGAACTGCTGTGTGATTATATTGCAGAGGTTTAGTCAGTATTGAAGGTTTTAATGGTAAAAACGCCATGCTGAATGTCTAGAGGAGCTGTAGAAACGCCATCTGTGGACATTAACTGCTGTTCGCATAGACCATCATGATGCTCACACGTATAATTATTTCTGAGAGTCGAGGGTAAACAGAGGCGATGTTTATTTCTGATAGGTTACGGTCTGACAAACACCGGTTAACGAAACAGCAGCTGATGAACTAGTAGAGTGAAGTTTGATGAACTTTGATGTTGGCTTGACAAAAACACACGTCTGGAAGTTTAAAATAACTCTGAAAAGCTTGAAGGTTGACTTTTTTACTCAGAGAATTCAGAGAAAGTCAGTGAGATGTTACTAACATGTTTTAACACATTGCTAACATGTTTCTAGGATGATTTCGCGTCTTTTAGCATGTTGCTAACACATTTTAACAAGTTACTAACATTTTAACAATTTGTTAGAATGTTTAAACACATTAGCATGTTTTAGCATGTTGCTAACATTTTAACAAGTTGCTAGAATATTTAAACACATTACCAAGTTTTTGCATGTTTTAGCATGTTGCTCGCATTTTTAACATTTTAGCATGTTGCTAACATGTTATAACTCATTGATAACATGTTTTAACAAGTCGCTAACATTATTAGTACATTGTTAACATGTTTTGCAAATTGCTAGAATGCTTTGACCAGTTACTAACATGTTTCAACATGTTAACATGTTTTAGCAAGTTTCTAGCATGTCTTAGAACATTGTTAGCATTTTTTAACAAGTTGACAGCATGTTTTAGCACATCGTTAACATGTTTTGACAATTGCTAGCATTTTTGTAATTCTAACATGGTTTAGAATGGTGTTAGGCATGTTTTGTTAACCGTTTTAGCACGTTGTTGTCATATTATAACAAGTCGCTAACATGTTTTAGCACATTGCTAACATGTTTTGACAATCACTAGCATTTTTGTCACTCTAAGATGGTTTAGAATGTTGCTAGCATGTTTTGCTAACCGTTTTAACACGCTGTTGACATTTAATTATAACAAGTCGCTAGCATGTTTTAGCACATTGCTAACATGTTTTGACAATCACTAGCATTTTTGTCATTCTAACATGGTTTAGAAAAGGTGTTAGCATGTTTTGCTAACTGTTTTAGCACGTTGTTGGCATATTATAACCAGTTGCTAGCATGTTTTAGCACATTGCTAACATGTTTTGACAATCGCTAGCATTTTTGTCATTCTAACATGGTTTAGAATGTTGCTAGCATGTTTTAGCACGTTGCTAGCATGCTTTAACATGTTGTTAACATGTTTTGACGAGCTGCAAGCTTGTTTTAGCACGTTGTTTTAACACATGCTTTAGTTCGTTATGTTTTACCATGTTGTTAGCTTGATTTAACATTGATTTAACAGTCCTAGGCTAGTTGCTAGGATTCACTACACATGACGTCTCACTCAGTTTGGCTCCTGAAGGACCTGAAGCAAACGCGGAACGCGAACGTGCCCGAGAGAACATCCGCCGGCCAAAGGCCTTCTGGGACGCTTCTGCAGGACACAGAGGCTGCTGACCTTCAGTGAGAGGAAGTCTGTTCAGCAGGAGGTCTGTTTACGCTGCGAACAGACGGTCAGAGACATATGAAGCACAAACACAGGCTGCGTTAACATTACACTTCAGCTCTCAGACTCGCTGAGTTTGGATAAACGCTTCTCGGGATCTGCCGTTTGTGGCTCGTCGATGCCTTCAGCGCTCAGTGACGCTCGCTCCCCCCCCCCCGGTGCTAATTGTTCTCTTCGTCAGCTCAGAATGAGGCATGCTGGGATTGATGTGAGAGTTTCTGGGAAGAATAACATGAGATCCATTGATCCCTGATTCAAACCGGCTGCATTCGGTGGGAAAATGATAAATGTGCTCCAAACAGACCAGAATGAGAGCAGCTCCACGAACAAACATCTAGACCATAATCAGCACAAGTGAATCAATCCACTGATGATAACGAGGCCTGCGTTTGTCTAATGACATTAACAATAACGGACATCAGAACATCAAACATTCACTCTCTTAATTCATGCTTCTGGTCTTATTATGAATGATTCATTTTCCAGAAATCAATGCACTGAAAAGAGCGATTTTCTTATGCAGCATTTTATTTAGTTTTCCAGTAAAAATACCTAAACATTATTAAATCAAGATACTTTTACTTAAGAAGCAAAATTACTTAAAATATAAAGCCTTGTTTTCTGAAAACGTATCAGATTTAAAGGGATAGTTCACCCAAAAAGGAAAATTGTCATCATTTACTCGCCCTTAAGTTGATCCAAACCTGTATCTTTTTAGCATGTTGCTAACATTTTTAACACATTGCTAACATATTTTAACATGTTGTTAGCATGTTTTGACAAGTTGCAAATATGTTTTTACAAGTTGCTTGCATGTTTTGGCTCATTGCTAACATGTTGTTTTTAACGTATTAACACATTGTTAGCATATTTTAATATGATTAGCATGTTTTAGCAAGATGCTAACATGTTTTAACAAGTTACTAGCATGTGTTAGTTGTTGACATTTTTAACACATTGCTAATGTATTTTAACATGTTGCTAGCATGTTTTGAAAAGTTTCAAACATGTTTTGGCTCATTGCTAACATGATTGCTAGCATAGGCCAAGCACAAGTCAAAAATGAAAATATTGTCATAATTTACTCACCCTCAAGTTATTCCAAACCTGCATGTTTTTAGTGTTTTAACACATTGTTAGCATATTTTTATATGGTTAGCATGTTTTAGCACATTGTTAATTTTTGTTAGCACAATGCTAACGTATTTTAACATGTTGCTAACATCTTTTAGCACATTGTCAAAGTTTTAACACATTGCTAACATATTTTAACATGTTGCTAGCATGTTTTGAAAAGTTTTGTTTTTAGGATGAGGGAAGTTCTCCTTTTAGGCCCCGCCTCTGAGGACCAGATGATGTCATCAGCATCACTAGACTGATTTTCTAAAAACGCGTACATCTGAAAGTTTTAGTCAAAATTTAACTCGCACCTAAACTCCACAAAGTGTTTAAAGCACTCAAACAGACATCGACAGTATTTACACTGAAAAAAAAATTGGTTTAGAAACAAATTACACAAACAGTTACAAAGAAATGGCAAGAAACATTGAATTGAACCTGACAAGATTGACATTTTATTTTCTCGTAAAACGTACTCCAGTAATCTTTAAGCTACAAATTAAAAAAATTTTTTTGTAAAAGACAAAAACATCTGTTCTCTCGAAAGTGATTTCTCAGACTATTCCTCACTCTCACCTGGTTTCGCCCCAAAGGGTTTAAACATCCAAAATACCAAAAAACATCCACAAAGTGTTTATTTTATTACACTTTATCTTTTGTGTCTTTAGATTTCGATTTCAATCCATATCATTACATACACCATAAAAATGTTGGGAACCAAACAACATTGGACCCCATTGACTTCCACTGTACGAACAAAAACAAAAGCTATCTTTAAGAAAAAGATGAAAAGATGAAGATGATTATTTTTGGGGTGAACTAGTCCTTTGAAATAAAATTTACAACAAAAGCATGAACTGATATAAAGTTTAGCTTAAACTTATTTTATAATAAACTCATATATTTTATTATTTTAAATTAACTTATTATGCATTTTATTATTTTAAATAAAACTTACATTTAATTTATTATACATTTTATTATTTGAAAAATAAAAACTTTCTAAACTGTACTTTTGTTCAATTTAACTACTAAAATAACTAAAACTAATAAATAAAACATTTATAAAATAAAACTGTATGAATGCAAACACGCACACAAAAAAATGACTATAACCCTAACTAGATGAACGAGTGCCGTACATGCCATTCATTCTCATATTATGTAACATTTGTTTTGTTTTATGTTTGCACTGCCATTCATTTCCTCGGCTGGAGGTTTTGGGCAGACACTGAACAAACAGGTTCGATTGTGTTGAATAGCCGAGTGTTCTGCAGTAAACCAGTGTCATTAATCACCGCTGCGCTCCAGCTGTCAGCAGATGTTTCACCAGGAGTCAAATATGAAGGTGGAGGGGAGTGTGTTCCTCACACACACTCACACACACACACACACACTCAGACACACACACACACACACACACACTCACTCACACACACACACACACTCACTCACTCACTCACTCACTCACTCACTCACTCACACGCACGCACGCTCACTCACACACACACACACACACACACTCACACACGCACACACACTCACACACACACACACTCACACACACATTCCTGCAGGATGTTTTAAGTGGAAGCAGATGAAATCTGAGCTCCTTTATGTAATGGATTCACTGCGCTCGTTTGTTTGCATGTGAAACGCTCGACTGAGGCCTGACCTCCAGTGAAAGAGAATTCACGCGCGTCTCTGTGGGCCGCAGTGCCGCCGCCGCCACTATTTTCGTTCAGTCTTCAAGTGCAGGATGGAGAGGACGTGAAGGAAGGTCACCAGCTCTCCCACACGCTCATTATTTCAGACAGCAGCACAAAAGAGCTGCACTCATTCAGCTTCTGCCGAGCTGAGATTCACTCAATCTCATTCACAACACCCACATCCACCCCAATCTCATATCTGTGCTGTATCTGCGTCATGCGCATTCAAGTCAGTGTTTTCAGCAGAAGCACAGCGCTGGTTCATGGCTTATAACTTTTAAAGACTTTTTTAAATCCCAAAGGGAAAAGGGAATGGAAAAAATACTTCCGGAACCAACAGCGCTGGAAAAGCGGCTCTATTACAAACACAAATAAACAACTCTGACGGCACAACTCTTACACCGTGTCTACACCGGATGAGACTTGTATTTTGTGTCAGTGCATCATAAATAGAACGATGCATCAGTTTACTGTCGGGTATTTGTCGTGACGTGTCAGTGCAGACAGCATCACTGATTATAATGGGTTCTACTGTAGGGTGTAGACACGGTGTTACAGTGAATTCACTCCATATGTATCAGGATTAAATGAATATGAATATGAATATAGTGATGGTTGATGTTTGTGTGGTAAGATTCTTCAGACAGCAGCAGGGACGGTTAAACTGACCTGAGACGGTCACTCCGTTATGTAGTGTTATGACTCTTACCTTCATCCTCACTGAGTCTCACAGCGTCGCTTTCTCTCTGTGTGTCTGTGCAGCTCTGGTGGTTCGATTCCTGACCAAACGATTCATCTGGGAGTACGACCCGACACTCGGTGAGACACACACACACACACAAATAAACACACACACACATACAGGCTCATATAAACACACACACACACAGGCTCATATGAACACACAAATACAGACACTCACACACACACACACACACACACACACACACACACACACACACACACACACACACACACACACACATTCCTGCAGGACGTTTTAAGTGGAAGCAGATGAAATCTACACACGCTCACACACACACACACACACACGCACACACACACACTCTCTCTCTCACACACACACAAACACACACACGTTCACATAAACACACAAACACACACACTCGCTCTCTCACACACACACACACACCTGTACACAAATCACACACACACACACACACACACACACACACACACACACACAATTTTCACATTTTTTAAATGTCTTCATCACAACATCAATGGATGTTTCTCTTGAACTATATTTACCTGCCTCTAAATGTCACATGAGATCAGCAAACTGTGATTGGCCGCTGTACATGTCAGTCCTCCTGTGGCGGCGGGGCTGTAATGTGACTAATGTGAAGTCCCAGTGAGACGAGCCGAGCTGAAAAATCGAACATTTACACTGTTCCCGACCTCATCACAGGTGACCTCTGACCTCTGTAAACTCAGGACAGACTTGAGGAGTCACAGCCGGAGCTTTGAAGAGAGTGAAACACAGAGACGTGACGCTCATGTGGAATATAAATGGATGTAAAGGTCTCTGTGCATTCTTCCCCATCAGACGTAATTGAGTTCACCGCCGCAGACGCCTGCAGGGAATAAAGAGCGATTCATTTATGTCCTCGGATAAAACCAGTTTAATAGAAACCAAGCTGTTTACAGGTAGAAAGGAATAATTCATCCTGGAAGAAAAGTCGTTCCAAACTCAAATGCATTAAAGAATCTGAGGAATCTTCAGATGAGTATCATACGGACACAGTTATGATGCTTTATAGTGTTTCTGGAGTAGCTTCACAGCCTGTCATGAACAGCGTGAACATCCTGCTAAACATCTGCATGCGATCGTGTGCTGGCAGCTCATGCAAGCGCTGACTTACCATCAAATACAGAGCCAGCGTCCCACAATGCACCTGGGTCAGGCACAACAAGTCGTTATACTGCTACTCTGATTCCAGGTTTAAGAATCGCTTCTTGTGTCTTACAAAAAGTCATTGTTGATATAATTTAATACCCTAAAGTGCTCAGAAAATATACAGTTGTACAAAATATATGAACAAAATGCAATTACAGTTTTATTTAAAATAACGAACAATGAGCCCATTTCTGCAAAAGAATAAAATAAATACATTTTAAAAAATGTGTGACTTTTTATTTCACAATTCTAACTTTTTTCTCAGAATTGCGAGATAAAGTAATTTCCAAGTTATTCCATGACAGAAACAAACAAAAGAGAATTGAGATGTTAACTCTGAATTCTGATTTTTTTTCCTAGCAATTCCGAGGTTACATTTTGCAATTCTGAGTTTATATATCACAATTCTGTTTTTTTTTTGTTTCACCACAAAATTAAATAAATAAATAAATAAAGACAATTGCGACTTTTTATCTTGCAATTCTACATTTATATTGTGCAATTCAGAGTTCTGAGAAGAAAAGTCAGAACTGCAAAAGATCAACTAAATTGTGAGATAAAAAGTTGCAGTTACCTTTTTTTTAATCACGTGTGAGTGTGAGAGAGAGAGTGTGTGTGTGTGTGTGTGTGTGTGTGTGTGTGTGTGTGTGAGAGA
>NW_015551074.1:1179203-1183268 GCF_001515605.1 Sinocyclocheilus anshuiensis | reverse complement strand
TGTGAGTGAGAGAGTGTGTGAGTGAGTGAGAGAGTGTGTGTGTGTGTGTGTGTGTGCGTGTGGGGGTGGTGGGGTGGGGCAGGGGAAAAACAATGACTAGGGGACAGACAGACGAGCTCCCACCGAGAGACCGGAGCTTTTTAAAACGAGTGAGCCGCTGTGATTCGGTTCGGAGCTGATCCGCCCCTCAGTGTTTGTTTCTCTGAAAGCTCATGTGAAGGTGAATGTCACACCTGACCGCTAACACAGCTATATGTCTCTCTGACAGAGTCCACCTACCGCCATCAGGCCAATATCGATGATGAGACCGTCAGCATGGAGATTCTGGACACGGCCGGACAGGTGCGCTAATTAAACACAGCCATACACACATCATCAGTGAGTGAGGGCAGTATACCAATAACAGACTGCAGCAGGTCTACTTTTATATCCTGCGACATCTTCAGATAATCCATATATTAAATAATGACGCGTTATAATCAATATAGTAAATCAACAGAACAAATGATGCAGCCTCAAATGATCAATAAAACATTTATAAATGAATGGAAAGCCATCTGCTCACCTGAACTCTAAAGTGACTCTGAAAGCTGATTGGCTGGAATGGCTTTCTCTGACGCTGATTGGTTGTAAATGCGAGAGGCGGGACGTTTCACTTGATTATCCATTCTGATTGGTCAGTAATGAGAACCAGTGTTTAAAACTCACATGCAACGTAATTATCTTGCATGCCGTTTGTTTTATCCACAAATGTAAGGTATTAAAAAATTAACCCCCTTTTTTAACCCCTTAGATATTATGATCTAAATTAAATGTTTATCAACCTCAAATATTTTAATGTGCCTTTATAACGTGTGATCTTAATAACATTTATTTCGTTTCTCTCTTTTTTCTTTTTCTGATTTTATATATATATATATATATATATTTGTCTTTTAGCGCTGTGTTTTGGCTATAGTATGACATCAATGCAGTGAGACAAAACACTAATATTAATAGACTATGAAAACAAGTCTGAATGTTTAACGCAGTGTTGCGTTTCAGTTAATTTCATGTTGTTTTAAAGGATTTTTAGATATTTTTACTAGGAAAGAAGCAATTAAAAACTCATTAAATGTTTTTATAATACAATAGTTTGAGCAGGTAAATGTCTAGTTTAAATATTGATTTATCAGGCTCTCATCTAAAGTGATTTACAGTGACAATATTATAGATTTTTGTTAAGATATTTTATATTCTGTATTCACTTTAATTTTAGTTAAAATGTTACTAATTTTGTTGTGTATGGTCATTTTTATTAGTCTTTTGTTTTGTTTTTTTAATATGTCTATATTTATTTATTTTTTATTTATTAGTTTCAGGTGGTTTTAGCGGTACTTGAACTTAAACTTAACCAATTTTGTTTTAGTTTTAACATTTATTTTATTTCAAGTAACAGTTTTTTTTATGGTTTCAGTTTTAGTTAACGGTGTTAACCCTCGTCACAGGTTCATTTCTCCTCCATTAACCAGTGTGTTATTCCTGTTATTCCTGTGTTATTACTGTGTTATTCCTGTGTTATTACTGTGTTATTACTGCGTTATTACTGTGTTATTCCTGTTATTTCTGCTATTACTGAGTTATTCCTGTTATTTCTGTGTTTTTACTGTGTTAATCCTGTATTATTCCTGTGTTATTACTGTATTATTACTGAATTACTCCTGTGTATTTCCTGTGTTATTTATGTTATTACTGTGTTATTCCTCTTATTTCTGCTATTACTGAGTTATTCCTGTGTTATTACTGTGTTAATCCTGTGTTATTACTGTGTTAATCCTGTATTATTCCTGTGTTATTGTGTTATTACTGAATTATTACTGTGTTATTACTGTGTTAATCCTGTATTATTCCTCTGTTATTAGGGGCCAGGCCCGAAGGGCTGTAGCCCCTATTGTATCTTTATGTTTTATTATTATTGTTATTTTTCCCCAATGGGGTTCTATGGCAGCCCTATGAACAGAACATAGGAAAATTATGAAATTTTGCACAATTGTAGTGATGGCCATGAATAGTGATCTGACCAACTTGGGGTCTCTAGACTCTATAGCGCCACCACCAGTTCAAAAATTCAATATTGAAATGGTAATAACTCTTGAACCCCTGATTCTAGAAAAATGAAACTTAGTACACATGATTACTCCCTTCATGGAGATCACATTCAATTGCTTACATTAAGACTCCACCCCTTACAGTAGCAGCCATTTTGAAAAGTACAGTAAATAGTCTATTCCCTACTCCTCCTTCAATATTTATTCAATTCTTCCCAAAATTGGCTCACATGATCTTTGGACTGAGCTGCACAGAAATGACTGAACCAATTTTTTTTATTCATCTTTGTTCAAAAGTTATGAAGTTGTGAACTTAGCAAGGTCAACCCGAAATCGGTTCAGAGGTTGTATCTCGGCCAAACATTGATCAATCGAAAACAAATTTGGTACACTTCATCAACACCATGATCTGAGGGTCCTTGCCAAAGCTGGGAACAGCGCCACATATGGGTGGTGAGATACCAAAAATGTACATTTTCGCTTATAACGTTTGAACAATTAGTCAGAAAATTATGATCTTAGTGTCTATGGATTCCTTGGGTCATGCTGAATCTGTGCATGTAAATATTGCCTGAACCACTTGTCTGCCATTTTGAAATTTGTAATAAATTGCAATATCCCAGACAGCAGACAGTTTCGGCCCAGATCCGGCCCACATTTGGCCCGCATGGATTTCACATGGGCCAGATGTGGGTCGGATCTGGACCAACACTATGTTGCTGTCTGGGATCTTTTGAACCATTTGACATATCTGCTCAAAAATCGGTGGGGATCATCAACACCATGTCCCTGAGGTACCCCGGAAGTTTGAAGACAGCGCCACGTAGTGTTCCAGAGCTATAACAATTCTTGCAAAAACACATAACTTTTTTATATTTATGTCATTTTGTTCCTTGGGTTATGCCGATTCTGACAATGTCTCATTTGTCATTTCCCAACAGGGTGTCTGTCCGCCATATTGAAGTAAATCAAAAACAGTTTTTTCGCTACTCCTCCCAGAAATGTTGCCCAATTTTGCCCAAATTCTGATAATATGATCTTTGGACCTACTAGTGAAAAAAAAAGTTATGATGTTGTGACGTTAACGAGGGCGACCCAAATTGGTTCAGAGGCTGTATCTCGGCCAAACTTTGATCAATCAAAACCAAACTTGGTATGCTTCATCAACAACATGATCTGAGGGTCCATGCCAAATTTGGGAACAGCGCCACCTATGGGTCGTGACATACTAAAAATGCACATTTTGCCTTATAACTTTTGAACAGTTAGTCAGAAAATCATGATCATGGTGTCTATGGATTCCTTGGGTCATGCTGAATCTGAGGATCTCAATTGTGCTTTTATGTAAAATGCTAAGTCACGCTTTTGTGAGCTCATTCTCACACCTTAACCTCTCTTCTGCGATCTGTTGAACATGTGTCAACTGAGTGGGGCACTCTGCTAAGCCACTGGGCCAGAACCTTTAAGGTCGTGGGTTCGATTCCAGGGTGGCTAACATTGCTTCTGTTCCAGACCTTGGATTTTCCTTGTGTGTTCGTGTTGAATCAGAAACGTGTTTTTGGTCATTCTCATCTGAACTTCTGTTCAATTTTGAACTTCTGTACTTCTGAACCTATCTGTTCTTCTTTATGTATGTTCCATTTCTGCCGTTTTTGCTCTTCCCGCTCTGCACTGCACTACAGCACTTCTCGGGCTTGGCACCAGAATTGCTGCTTGCAGCTATATTTTCTGTTATTACTGATTTATTCCTGTGTTATTTCTGTGTTATTACTGTGTTATTCCTGTGTTATTACTGCGTTATTACTCTGTTATTACTGAGTTAATCCAGTGTTATGACTGTGTTATTCCTGTATTATTACTGTGTTATTCCTCTGTTATTTCTGTGCTAATTCTGTGTTATTCCTGTGTTATTACTGTGTTATTACTGAGTTAATCCTGTGTTATTACTCTGTTATTACTGAGTTAATCCTGTGTTATT
>NW_015551074.1:1167256-1177110 GCF_001515605.1 Sinocyclocheilus anshuiensis | reverse complement strand
CTGTGTTATTCCTGTTATTCCTGTGTTATTACTGTGTTATTACTGTGTTATTCCTGTGTTATTCCTGTTATTCCTGTGTTATATTCCTGTTATTCCTGTGTTATTACTGTATTATTCCTGTTATTCCTGTGTTATTACTGTGTTATTC
Source organism: Sinocyclocheilus anshuiensis (assembly GCF_001515605.1). Classification (NCBI taxonomy): domain Eukaryota; kingdom Metazoa; phylum Chordata; class Actinopteri; order Cypriniformes; family Cyprinidae; genus Sinocyclocheilus; species Sinocyclocheilus anshuiensis. The sequence goes on along the minus strand of NW_015551074.1, from coordinate 1,176,962 downwards.
CTGTGTTATTACTGTGTTATTACAGTGTTATTCCTGTTATTCCTGTGTTATTACTGTGTTATTCCTGTGCTATTTCTGTGCCTTTCCTGTGTTATTACTGTTTTATTCCGGTTATTACAGTATTATTACTCTGTTATTACAGTGTTATTCCTGTGTTATTCCTATGTTATTACTGTGTTATTACTTTTACTCTTGAGTTATTACAGTGTTATTCCTGTGTTATTCCTATGCATGTCTGCACTATGTCTGTACTTTCCTCTGTACTGGAAGCTCCTGTCGTCAAGTCAAATTCCTTGTGTTTGTAAACATACTTGGTAATAAAGCTCTTCTGATTCTGATTCTGATAAACTGGGTTTGAACCTACAGCCCTCATCTTTAGCCGCTAGGCCATGCTAGGTCATGTGACCTTACTAACAGTGTGTTTTTGTTGCTCAGGAGGACGTGCTCCAGAAGGAGGGTCACATGCGCTGGGGCGACGGGTTTATCCTGGTCTATGACATCACGGACCGCGGGAGCTTCGAGGACGTGGCTCCGCTGAAGGGCCTCCTGGACGAGGTCAAGCGGCCCAAACACATGCCTCTGGTGCTGCTGGGAAACAAGGCGGATCTGGAGCACGTCCGGCAGGTGGCCACGGAGGAGGGCGAGCGGCTGGCGGCCGACATGGCCTGCGCGTTCTACGAGTGCTCGGCGTGCGCAGATCAGGTGGGGACGGGCGGAGGTGTGGCGGAGGCGTTTCACGAGCTCTGCAGGGAGATTCGCCGCAGACGCGCCGTTCAGGGCAAAACCCGCCGCCGCAGCTCCACCACACACGTCAAACAGGCCATCAACAAGATGCTGACCAAGATCAGCAGCTAAAGACAAGACTGCAAAACATGCGATTCCTCCTCAGTATCTCCAGTTCAAAGATCTACACATTCTTAAAGCGATAGTTCACCCAAAAATGGCAATGTGCTGAAAATGTGCTCACCCTCCGAGGCCATCCCAGATGTAGATGAGTTTGTTTCTTCATCAGGTTTGTAGAAATGTAGCATTGCATCAGTGTCTCAGCAATGGATGCTCTGCAGTGAATGGGTGCCGTCAGAATGAGAGCTGATAAAAACACCACAAGTAATCCACAGCACTCCAGTCCATCAGTTAACATCTGGAGAAGACAAAAGCTGAAACAAATCCAGCATTAAGACGTTTTTAACTCAAATACATTGAGTCCATAATCCATAATAACACTTCCTCCAGTGAAAAAGTGCATCTGTTGTCTCTCACATATTTGTTTAGAGCTGTTTTGGCTTTCTTGATCTGTACAGATTTCTCTCCTGATTCAGACCAGAACACTTTTTCACTGGAGGAAGTGTTATTATGGATTATGGACTCAATGTATTTTAGTTAAAAGCGTCTTAATGCTGGATTTGATTCAGCTTTTGTCTTCTCCAAATGTTAACTGATGGACTGGAGTGCTGTGGATTACTTGTGGATTATTGTGATGTTTTTATCAGCTCTCGTTCTGACGGCACCCATTCACTGCAGAGCATCCATTGCTGAGACACTGATGCAGTGCTACATTTCTCCAAACCTGATGAAGAAACAAATTTATCCTAATCTGGGATGGCCTGAGGATAAGCACATTTTCATTTTTGGGTGAACTGTTCCTTTAACACAAGTATCTGCCAGTGGGGTCAGAAAAAGAAATTTTAGTCTGACTCCATTGGCAGATATTTGTTCTTGTTTCAAGCATAAACTCACCTAATTTTGCTACATTTTTCCTGAAACAAGTCATCTTGCTTCTGAAGTAAAAGTATCTTGATTTAAGAATCGTTTGCAGGAAGAAGCTCATTTTTTGCAGTGCAGACACCGGCGCTGGGATTGCGCAGAAGTTTCTCCGTCTATGTGGTGTGTTTTCTCTGCGTGTTTCTCCAATGTAAGCCTGCGGCTGTATATTTGTTCTTACGGCTGAACTGAAGGATTGTCGTCAAATAAAGCACTATTCCGTTCATAATCACGGCTCTCTGACTTCAAACGAGAATGCTGGAATGTCTCCTGATGCTATCTCAGATGAACAGACATGTTTCAGGACAGATCATGTCCACATGCTTGTCTCCTTCTACTCTCGACTGTCACAGGCTCCTGTAAACACGTGTAGATTCCTGCCTTAATGACTGCAGAGCTCTGTTGATGTGTACAGTAAAGCCGTGTTCTCCGTGTATTTCTCTCTAGGAGAAATGTGTGTAAACCTCATGCATATGAAAAGAAAACAGCTGCTGGTTTGCATTTGTCTCGTGGTTCATCTGCAGTTGATATAAAACACAAAGATCACGGTGAGATCAGAATGAGATAACAGAAACAAACACAGACTATTAACCTGGTAATCAGTCAATGCACTAACTAACAACTGTGTGATCAGTTCATTAAAGAAAGATTAATACTGTACAACTGCATGACTAAAATGAGCATTTCAGACACACACACAAAAAACATTTGTAATGAGATTATGTTTCAAGCACACACTTGTTTAATGCGTTAGTTATCACGAACTACTGACAAACAATTTTTTAAGTATTTCTTAATCTAGGTTCATGTTAATTTTTTACTGTTTACTGTTAATCCATGTTCATGCATAAATGTTAATGAATACAATTTGAAATGTTAAAATGCACGCCTTCATTTTTAGTTTGACATCAACAGTAATGCATTAACTAATGGTAATGAATATGTATATATATTAAATTAGTTGACGGTTATTATCGTTAACTAAAATTAAAAAAAGAATGTTACTTGGAACAAAAATTTTTTTTTTATAAATAAATAACTTTTATTTCAGCTAGTTGCCAAGATTTCTTTATTTTTTTAAGTACTAAAATAAATAAACTAAAACTAATAACTAAAACTAATAAATGAAAAATAATAAAAACTGTATGGACATATATATATATATATATATATATATTAAACAAATAAAAATGACAACTAATTAACTAAAAATTAAAGTGAAAACAGAAAATATAAACAAAAACTAATACTGAAATATTAAAAAACTAACAGTATATCAAAGATACAAAAATAACACTGATATATACTGTATGTAGGATAATTACACACGTCTGTCTGAGAATAGAAACCACAGAAAACCACAAACTCAATATCTGCATCCAAAAGCAGCGGCTCTCAGCCGACAGAATCACACAGACACATTCACATTTAACAGACGCTTTTATACTGTACCTTCATAATAATACCAGTTCACCTAATGTAACTGCTGCTGAACGCTTTTTCAGTTGTTTGCTATTGATTGGAACACACACACACACACATCAGGACGGGCCTGCAGCATCAGTGTCTCGTCTCAGCATCTGTTTGGCTCTCCTGCGGCGTCCCAGAAGGCCGAGCGACATCCTGCTGCACAAGACTGACAGCAGCTGACTAAAATGAGCTGTTTCATTAACACACACACACACACACACACACACACACTTATGTCGGACAACATCTCCAGGACGCTACGCACCATATGACTAGTAAGTCAAATCTCAGATAACTGCCCTGATGACTTGTGTTGTACCCGCCTAAATGATAGAAGTACTTGCGCTGTCCAATCTATAAAGACGGTGTCTGTTCCCCGAATAGTGAGGTCAAAATATAAATTTAATGCAGCATCTAGAAAAAATCTGATCGTGATTAAACCAGAAAAATGTAAAATAAATGAACAAAAACAATTTTTAAAGTTTGGGCTCCTAAACATTAGATCACTCTCACCCAAAGCAGCACACACACACACACACACACGCACACTCAGGAAACCAGCTTTAATTCCGTCTGAATGAAATAAAGTGCATTTCCTGTGCGGTCAGACGTTTCCTCCAGCCTTCTCAAACATCAGGGGTTTTAGACTGTATTTTGGACTTCAGTGGAATGACTGTGTTCACTGTGTTTGGTTTTAACACACACACACACACACACTTGCTGTAAGTGTCCTGAAGTAGAGAAATATTCTTCAGTGGATGACATTATAATTTTCCATTACAAGTGACTCAAGCAGCACAAATCCAGCAGAAATGAAGCTCTCAGACAGGAAATAGAGGCTCAGCGCACAGGAAGAGCATCTGTACAATCACAAACGCTGAACCGATCCGCTGAGGAGAAGCTTGACTCGGTGTCACACAGACCACACATGATGTCATTCGACTGAAAGGCATCGTGGGACGGCAGAACCGGTCCTGGACTATAAAATACCTGTGCACACACACACACACACACACACACACACACACACACACTCTTAGGCGCAGGCTCTTATCAGAAGTAAGGCTGCTGAATGACGTTCTCACGGACCTTGAGAAGAATCTATGAATCAGAATCTGCAGTGAGGCTGAATGTGATGATGCTCACAATCACTGGTTTAAACGACACGCATGCCGCAAACCCAACTAACAACATATAAGAACGTTTTGCTAATCTTGCCAATAAGTTATAAAAACATTATTTCTGAGCATTCAAAACGTCCAGTTAAAAAAAAATAAATAATAATAATAATAATATATATATATATTTAATGCAAATGTTCCATTTTATGATTTTGTAAACATTATGGGTGGAAGGTTCAGAATGTTCTGAAACAAGTAGTAACGTTAAAAAAATTAGCGTTTCAATGAACGTACTTGATCTTTGTGATGAAAAACTGCAGTAGAATAAGCAACATTTAAGATGAGTTTAAATACAGAGAAAACAAATTCATTTTAAAGAAATTTTAAACAGAACTGATCACTAGTGTTGTTGTTGAAACATAGTAACTCATATTGATTCTTTTGTGGTCTCTCTTTCTCTCAAAACGGGACTAAACCCAACCTAACCTAAAATAAACATAGCACTACTACTACTAATATTATCAGAGCTGTGTCTAATGAGTATTAAACACTTTACCACGACTATTCTTCACCTGTGTGCTGCTGCCCCCCAGCGGCTCAGAGCGGAACTGCTGAAGCTCACCTCATCATCATCATCATCATCATTATAAATAATAAAATAAAAAGAGCACAGTCAAAAATCTAGGAGCATCTTCTGACCACTTCCCACTCCGAGGCGATATTTGACTCCTTAAAGTGATTTGCAGTTTTTTATAACCTTTGCAATTGCTTTTTCTAATCGTTTTAAATGTCATCCTTTTTGTCAAACTCATAATGTTTCAATTCAAACAATAAATTCAATTAGAATAATAAGACTCAATCAGGAAGAATATGTTACCATTCGGTCTTTGCACTTCAGAGGAGCACAGAAGAACACAAAAGTGGTATTTCGGAATATTTACAGACTCACAGGGGCCATGAATGCACTTAAATTCATAATAACAATGTTATGACACTAATATTAAACTAAAGGTTTAATGTAGAAATAATAAATGATTTAAATAACTGAAATCATACTTTAAAAATGAAACTAAACCCGCCACTAGGTGGCGGCAAATCACTGAGTCATTATTTTAATCGATTCCTTCAAACGCCTGAATCTTTTCATCGATTCCTTCAAACGGCTGAATCATTCTTTTAATCTATTCCTTCAAATGGCTGAATCATTCTTTTAATCGATTCCTTCAAATGGCGGAATCTTTCTTTTAATCGATTCCTTCAAATGGCTGAATCATTCTTTTAATCGATTCCTTCAAACGGCTGAATCATTCTTTTAATCGATTCCTTCAAACGGCTGAATCATTCTTTTAATCGATTCCTTCAAACGGCTGAATCATTCTTTTAATCGATTCCTTCAAACGGCTGAATCATTCTTTTAATCGATTCCTTCAAATGGCTGAATCATTCTTTTAATCGATTCCTTCAAACGGCTGAATCATTCTTTTAATCGATTCCTTCAAACGGCTGAATCTTTCACAAAGTGACTCGGTGCGTTCGAAATCGCGTACTCTCTGAGTAGGTGCAACATTGCATTTGAATTTACTTCACTGCCGTTAAAAAGTAGGTTCTATATAGTATGAATACGGGTAATATGAATGAAATTCGGACGTGCATCTTCATGTTGATTCTGTCACATGACTTCCCGTGGCCTCATGGGATATAAAGTGCTTCAGAATCCGGGCCGAAGAAGTATGTCATCCGGGTACTTTTCGAATACTAAGAATTCGGACATACTACTTGTCTCACATACTGTTTTTTTTCCCGCACACTATGTAGGGAAATATGCGATTTCGGACGCAGCTGTTATGAACGAGTCATTGAATCATCGACTCATTGTTCAAAAACGCAGATTCTTTCATTAAGGAAACACCGCTGTTTGCTTGGAGATTGACTTTGGAAGTATTTTCGTTTACAAGCAAAATCAGACCAAAAATGTTCCTAAAATGCAAGTCACTTAATATTAACTTCTTACTAACTTCTTCTGAGTTCATCACAATATCATAACCCTCTGTTATAATAAATGAAGCTCTGCACAATTAATCCATAGCTATATATACAGAGCTGGGTATAGGTTACTAGAAAACTGTAGTCCAAATTACATGACAAAAATTGTAGTTAGTAACAAAATCCATTACATTACACATTTTAGGTATAAATAATTAGGTGAAAGAGATTCAAATGCATTACATGTAATTAAGAAATAACGTGAATCAGTTGATGCAATGTTGAGAAAACACTTCTTAAAATGTAAACGAAGACTCTCTGAACGTGGAGGAATTAGGGAGAATCACTAAATTATGATTAATTTATTGCTATTGTGTGCTATTGTTAATTACAAGTATGCAATCATGTACATATGTATATATGATTATACATGCAATATGGTAAGAAATCATCCACATTTCCCAGAGAGCAATTAAACCACAACTACACGTGTTAAACACGACTGATTTTAATAGCATTTCCATTCATCAGAGACAGAATATAAAAAAATAAAATCATAACCAGAACAAAGAGAGGTTATAACACACGAAGACACACGTGAAGCAGTGAGATACACAAATACAGATGCATCATGCCACATTTACCGCGCTAAATCACCTCGGCATCTTCACTTAGATGCACGACATCCACCAGGACGTGATTTAGCACCGATATTAGCTGGTTCTGATTCACTGAGTCACTTAGAAATGAACTCATGGCTCTTTCTCCGGTCATGTGTTGTTCCGTTCCCTGATAGCGCACATACATCACGTCTATTTAACGTCTGCATTACATCTGCAAGACGTGTTTTGCTCATCTGCAATACATCTATAGGACGTCTCCTATCAGATGTCAAATAGACGTTTAGAAGATGTCTTTATGATTTAGAATGCATGTGAAACTGACGTCTGTCAGATGTTTGTGCACAGCAGATCTTTAACAGACGTCTTGCAGACGTACCTGTGCAATCTGGGATAGTCTCTCATTTATACAAACTCAGATTATTGATTTCAGCTCCTCGGACGTAAATGAAAACACCCAGTTCATGCAAGCGTTCCTGACGACAACAACACCGAGCCAAAGATTCACACGGCGGTCTGAAAACGCGAATCAAAAGTATCATATAAAAGACTCACCATCACAAAATCTCGAATACGTTTGATTAATAGTTTGTCGGAGGCACAGAACATGATCAGAAGAACCTCAAACACGAGCGGAAGGAATCAAGACACACGAAGCGTTTGAATCACGTGAATCGTTTGCGTTATGGCTTCGCTGCACGTGATTCAGTGCGACTCATTCAAACGGAAAGCGAACGGAACGTCAGAAAAACTGCGAATCGATCTTCACAGAACACTTCAAGAGTTTGGTCCATTTCAGAAAGCCGAATGCAAACGTGAAATTAAACACCGTACTGTACAATATTAATGTGAATATTAATTATGAACAAAATCTCACTGGTTCATTAATAAACTGAACCCTGACAGCATGCGTACATCGCGGAAACGTCGCATTAACATCTGCAAGACGTATTTTTTAGAGCGTTTGCACATCTGTCTATAGAACGTTTCCTATCAGATGTCAAATAGACGTTTAGAAGATGTTTTTAAGATCTAGAATGCATGTGAAACTGACATCTTAAAAGTCTTTATTGCCCCTAGACCTCAGTTATCGTGAAAAAAGCCAGGAAATTTCAGTTTTGACAATATGGGACCTTTAAAGATCGTTTGTGCACAGCAGATGCTTTCCAGATCTTTAACAGACCTCTTGCAGACGTACCTGTGCTATATGTATTATATAGCACAGGTACGTCTGCAAGATGTCTGGAAAGCATCTGCTGTGCACAAACGGCCTCTAAGATGTCAGTTTCACATGCATTCTAAATCATAAAAACATCTTCTAAACATCTATTTGACATCTGATAGGAAACGTTCTATAAACAGATGAGCAAACGCTCTAAAAAATACGTCTTGCAGATGTAAATGCGACGTCTCTGTGATGCACGCGTGCTGTCAGGGTGATAATTCCAGGATGTTCTTCTCTCCTGCATTGCTTTAAATGAAATTAAGCTGCACGTCTTTGGATTGCTCCAGACGCCAGAGATACTGTAGAAGAACCGACAGAAGCTCAAGTAGATCGTGGTGCTTCGTAAAGGGAAGATTGATGGCAGGTGGAAGACGGAGCTCTATTCCTAGACGGGAATATTGCTGCTCGATACTGGTTTGCATCAGATCTGACAATGGCTTTAGACACGTGGAAGAGAGAGAGAGAGAGAATCTGCAGGAACGCACCAATTCACTCCCATTTGATTCATGACGCACGTCACACACTGAATCACTGAACACAAACGAGAGGCTTTATCACAGCGGCTCTCAACCTTCACTATCCAACACAATATCTGAAGGTGCAGATCCTTCTGCTGTAACGACAAAAATGCTCGTTTTCAGAGTTTTAATTTACAGAAGCTAGGAGTGTCAATATATTAAAATAATTTTTTTAAATAATTAAAAAATCTATATAAATAATTGTATTAAAATTATATTTAAATTATGAAATAAAATAATTATTAAAAAATTTAATAAATAATTCCATAAATTTCAGTAACTGCATGTTCATCATGGTTCAATAATGAATTACATGGTTCTTCCACTTGTTTGTGATAATGTATCAAGGTTTTAAAATAGTTCACAAATGGCAATTTCCACTCAATAATGTATTTTTGTTATTTTTAAACGTGTATTCATTACATAAAAATCCATGAATTATTAAGATTTCATTCATTTCCAAACTTTTAGAATTCCCTCATATATTCAAGTTTTCCAAGACTACGAGAATCATGAAAATAAAAATGATTGTTGTTGAAGAAAAATAAAAAAATTATAAAAATAAGAACGTCAGTTTTCATCTTGAATTTTGGCCTTTATGGTTTTTTATTAGCTTAAAATGGACATATTTTGCAACACTGACACTGTTATTGAACTGAATTGATCTGAATAATGATACTTTTGTGTTCTAAACAGCTGAGTTATTGATGAAGTTTGCATCCAGTTATTTTCCTGTTTTTTTCCATGAAGCTGCATTGTATTGTATAAAGCGCTATAGAAATAAATGTGACTTATTTCAAAGCTTGTTTTAAGTTGAGAGTCGCTGGTTTTTCCATTAAAACAGAACATGAGATATGAAGGATTGATGGCAGCTCACGTGTTTGTCTGACGGCAGATTATTAAAGACGCCACACAACCGAACGAACTGTAACTGATCAAACACACAGACGTGACGCGCCGCCGCCAGACCAGCATGAGTGTGTGTGTGTGAGTGTGTGTGTGTGTGAG
>NW_015551074.1:1165720-1167221 GCF_001515605.1 Sinocyclocheilus anshuiensis | reverse complement strand
TGTTAGTCGGAGAACAGGCTGGCGAAGGACTGGCGGAGGCTGCGGATGGTTTCTGCTTTTGCCTCGTCGTCCGTCAGGTTTCCACGCAGCGTCTCGCTGAAGGTGTTGGTGAGCGACTGCGATTTACTGCAAGAGACAACGAACATTCATCAGAAACAGATCATGAATCGCTGCAGTTTCTCATCCTTTACAGAGTAACTGAAACGGAGAGAGAAGCAGGCTCTTACTTGAGCTGCGCGGGTTGTTTCTGGGATCCGGCTCCGCTGGAGGGAATGGGCCCGGGCTGGAAGGCCTGACTGGGAGAGGTGGTGGCAGATCGAGCGCGCTGAGGAGACGCCTGACCCGACTGAGACGGAGAACCAGAGCCTGAATGAGGACCACCTACACACACACACACACACGCTAGTGACACACCTGATGAGCAGCTACTGTAGATGTAATGAGTCTCTTCTGCTCATCAAAGCTGCATTTATTTGATCAAAAATACTGTAAAAAATTTGAAATATTATAATTTAAAAAAGATGTTTTCTATGTGAATATGTGTTAAACTAATGTATTTCTGTGATGCGCAGCTGTATTTTCAGCATCATTACTCCAGTCTTCAGTGTCACATGATCTTCAGAAATCATTCTAATATGCTGATTTGCTGCTCAAGAAACATTTCTGATTATTATCATCAATGTTTAAAACATTGATATTTTTGTGGAAACTGTGATACATTTTATTTTTCAGGATTCACAGATGAATAGAAAGTTCAAAAAGAACAGCATTTTTTTGAAACAGAAATCTTTTGTAACATTAGAAATGTCTTTAAAGTCACTTTTGATCAATTTAATGCATCCTTGATGAATAAAAGTGCTCATTTCTTTCTTACCCCAAACTGTTAAATAATAATGTATCACAGTTTCCACAAAAATATTGTGCAGCACAACTGTTTTCAACATTGATAATAGATATTCACACAGAAAACAGCTGTTTTACATTATAATAATATTTGGCATTTTTTACAGTATTTTTGATTAAAAAAAATGCAGCTCTAGTGAGAAGAAGAGACTTCTTTCCATGCTTCTGACCGCTGGCGTGTGCAGATTGAGCGTGTTGTTCACCTGGAGCTCGTCTCGGTTGAGTCGTCTGCGGTCCAGGTTGAGTCTACACACACACACACACACACGTGTTAAACTCCACAGACTGATGCTCAGGTTGAGTGTAAATGAGCACGTGACCGCGGTACCTTCGTGGATGTTTGTGGTGTGATCACTCCCAGCAGAGCGAAGGCCATCTTACTGATGACCAGATCACAGATCAGCTGCCGATCCTCCTCCACATGCTCTCCGATCAGAGGCATCGAGCTGTCCATCACCTGACCAAACACACACACGTTTGTTTTTGGGAATTGTGGGGACTCTCCATAGGCGTAATGGTTTTTCTACTGTACAGACAACAAACACACACAAAAACACACACACACACACACACAAAAACACACACACACACACACACA
>NW_015551074.1:1163894-1165710 GCF_001515605.1 Sinocyclocheilus anshuiensis | reverse complement strand
CACACACACACACACACACACACACACACACACACACACACACAAACACACACACACCTCAGATTTATCCACCGAAGCAAAAGAATATATATAATATAAAATTAAGCTGCATAAAAGTGAAGCCATTAGATTTGTTTTGCACTGTGACAAACATGAAAATAATGGCAGAGTTGCATGAAGGTTTTGTCTTTATGCGATCTTATTTTATTTTTATTTATTGTGTATTTTTGTCTATCTGTCTTTTGTCATTTTTATGTTGTAAAAATGCATAGTTTTTAGTAAGAGAACGACACTTTGCAAACACCTTAAGAGCCTCAACATACAAAAAAAATAAATTCTAGATTTTTTACAATAATTTTTTAAGAGATATAACCATTTAAAACGTACAAGTCATTTTGGTCCGGGTCTGTATGGAGATCCATTAGTGTCAAAAATACTTTTTGTTAAATTATGTATGAAGTTATATTAGTGTCAAAAATATTTGTAAATATATTTCCCTGTATCTCACACACTTTTGGACTGAGTTTTGTTGATGAACATGAATATATCGTCTATTAATGAACCACTGCAGCATGAAACACTGATCACTTTTCATCTGAAAGTCAAAGCTTATGCAAGAAAAATATGTAGGTTTCATACATTTTGACTGTTTGTGAGCAATCATGAGTTATAAATTCAAAGGAATTTAATTAAATCAATTTATTCCAATGGGGTCAATACTGGTGATTATCAGATTAAATGTTCGCATAAATTTCATACAGTGATATCTTCAAATATTGCAAATATTTTGACTGTGTATTTTTTATGTCTGTCTGTCTTTTGTAATTTTTTTGTTGTATATTATGTTGCTCTGTATTGTTTTGGTCTGAAATGTGAAAATTGGAATAAAAATAATAAACAGTTTCATGACAACTTAAACCTTAAATTATTATTTTTGCAAACAAACAAATTAAATTCTTATGTAATATAGTCGTGAAAATTATCCTGTGTGGTGGACAGCATTTAAAATCATATTAAAATCATTCGAAATAAAGTGCAACAAATGCTACTATTATGTTTACATTAAAAAAATCAGTGTTATTTTAGTATTATTGATATAATACTATAGTTTTTGTTAATATTTTGAATTGTATTTTATTTTATGTTTGTAATTTAATTTTAGTAAAAATTTTGTTGCGTGTTTTTGTCATGTTTAGTAGTTAAAAAAAAATCTATAGAGTTTTTATTCATTTTTATTTCACTTTTATTTTTCGTTATTTTAAAGAAATGAGAAATCTTGGCTTGGCAACTAGCTGTAATAAAATAAATAAACATTTAAACAAATGCGTTTTTTATATTTTATGTCAGTTAACATTAATTATGTTTCAAGTAATGATTTTTTTTTTTGCTTTAGTTTTAGTTAATGATAATAGCTCTGCTTACAACTGTACTTTAAAAATGTGTTTTACGTTATTTGAAGTAAATATGATTATTTTTTCCATAGCAAACAGAGCTGATGTGCTGCAGACTGCAGTGATCGTCTGCGTCCACTGAGAGGCGCTGGTAACACACACACACACACACACACACACACACACACACACGCTCACGCACACGCAAACACACACTCACACACTCACTCACACACACACGCACACGCACACACACACACACTCACACACTCACACACACACACACACACCTCTATGATGTAGTCCTTGCCATCTTTGCCGTGGACGGCTTTGACCGCGCAGATGTCCAGACCTCCGAACATCTCCGCGCATGAGTCCACCCACAGACGATACCTGCAGACACACGACAGAGCCGATCAGCTGAC
>NW_015551074.1:1161732-1163635 GCF_001515605.1 Sinocyclocheilus anshuiensis | reverse complement strand
TGTGTGAGGGAGTGAGTGTGTGTCTGAGTGTGTGAGTGAGTGAGTGTGTGTGAGTGAGCGAGTGAGTGAGCGAGTGAGCGTGTGAGTGAGCGAGTGAGCGTGTGAGTGAACGAGTGAGCGTGTGAGTGAGCGTGTGAGCGAGCGAGCGAGTGAGTGAGTGTGTGAGTGAGTGAGTGAATGAGTGTGTGTGTGTGTGTGTGTGATTGACACCTGTCCGTCATGGCGATCTGCTCCAGCATGGCTGAACCTGTGTTGGCCTTCCAGTTCCCTGAGATGGATGTCCTCCTGAAACACACACACACTCCATCACCTCGTCCTGCTGATCATGTTTTCAATAATGGGTTTCTTTTACCCTCATAATGCATTCGGGTCCATTTTGACACAAAAGAAATATAAAAATGCCTAAAACTGCATAGTTTTTAGTAAGAGGTTCTCACACAACACACACACACACACACACACACTCTCACTCACACACACACACACACACACTCACACAAACACTCACTCACTCACACACACACACACTCACACACACACACACTCACACACACACATGCTCTCACATGTAGGCTTTGTAGTTGCTGCCGATCTTCTGGATGCGGATGTCGTATTTGGAGTGGACGAAGGGCTCGGCTGTGGCGTAGGTTTTAGCGATGGCCACCACACTGGTGATGTCCTGGAAATCACTGGCCGTCTCCACCTTTATCTGCCACACAAACACACCTCACGCATTACCCACAATCCATCTGGAGCAACAGAATGAAGCATCCAGTGAAAACACACACACACACACACTCATACTCACACACACACACACACACACTTCACAGACGGCCCAATCACAGCGCGGGGCATGATGACATCATCGGCTCCTACCTTGCCCATGCCGGAGTAGGCGTGTCCCATCTTCACCACCACTGGGAGTGATGCGGTGGGCAGCTGCAGGAGAGAACAGAGAGGTATTTTAGGCTGTTGTTGGTTTTATCGTGACTGGAATGTTCTGGGAAAGCCGTGTGAGGAGACGAATCCCCGCCACAGACAGACGCCCAGTGACTTCTCGAGAACACCAACACACACACACACACATACACCTGATCAACACAGTCTGAGCGTCATTTCTCTGAAGCTTTACGAGGCTGGAGCAGAAAGATCAACAGTCGAGAGTGACGCTGCACTTTCACAGCACAGATTATCAGTGAACATTCTGCATAAACACAAGCTATTTCTAGCACTAATAGATCATTTAGTGTTGTGTGAGATTACCACAGAAAAGTACTGTATATATAAATAAAAGTATATATAAAAAATTAAATAAAAAGTACACTACCATTTAAAAGTTTGTGATTCAAAAAAACACACTGAATACATAATACTTTTATTAATCAAGGATGCATTAAATTGATCAAAAGTGACAGTAAAGTAATTTATAATGTTATAGAAAATTTCTATTTCAAATAAATGCTGTTTTATGAACTTTCTATTCATCCTGAAAAATAAAATGTATCACAGTTTCCACAAAAATATGAATGTTGTCAACATTGATAATAATCAGAAATGTTTCTTGAGCAGCAAATCAGCATATTAGAATGATTTCTGAAGATCATGTGACACTGAAGACTGGAGTAATGATGCTGAAAATACAGCTGCGCATCACAGAAATACATTACAGTTTATTAGATATGCACATAGAAAACAGCTGTTTTACATCATAATAATATTTCACAGTTTTTACTATATTTTTCATCAAATAAATGCAGCTCTAGTGAGCAGAAGAGACTTCTTTCAGAAACATAGTGTATATAAAAATAAGTGCACATATTTGTTTGTCTTTCCATTCAAATGTGCATCAGTGTTGAGGAATTCCCCAGTAAACACTCTTACACACAAACACACACACACA
>NW_015551074.1:1154386-1158826 GCF_001515605.1 Sinocyclocheilus anshuiensis | reverse complement strand
ATCCATCCATCCATCCATCCATCCATCCATCCATCCATCCATCCATCCATCCATCCATCCATCCATCCATCCATCCATCCATCCATCCATCCATCCATCCATCCATCCATCCATCCATCCATCCATCCATCCATCTAAAGCAGATCGTGTAACAACAAACGATGCCGCTCCTGAACTTGTCCTGAAACAAACGTGTTTGACGTCTGATCAAAGCTGAAGTCACTACAGACGGAGCTCAAACAGAAGCAGATGGAGGAGCTCTGATGCCCAGTTATGGTCAAACACAGGTTCAGACCTCCTCACGCGTGTGAACATCGGTATGTCCTGCTTGAGGAACACGTGGAACGTGTCCACCGCAGATCCTGACTGATGTGTCCTGATGTAACATCAACCCCGACCACTGACAGAACATCTCCTGAAATACAGGTCTGCTCTGCTCGGCCCTGCTGCCATCTGCTTTCATTCAGGTCTCTGGTCAGGGGTTTGGACACATCAGAGAGGAGCTGCAGGTCTGAGAACAGCTGGATGACTCTGTAGATCTATATTTAGCTTCACTACTGAGGTTTTGCTTTGAATCTCCACAGCTGCTAAACACCAGCCGCTCAAAAACAGACTCATAAAACCTGAATGTAATGTTAACGTTCTTGAATAACAAACTTAGGGACCGTTCACACAGAACGCGTTTTTCTATTCCAATGCACTACTTTTCCATTGTTTTCTGTTTCCATTGTTTTTAAAAAACATTCCTGAGGGCTGTGTCTCGTGAGCAAAACGGTCATACACGTCCGTCTAGCACATATTTACATAGAAAAACAATGGAAAAGTAGTGCATTGGAATGGAAAAACGCGTTCTGTGAGAATGGCCCCTAAGGGTCTTTGCATCTAAAAACGAAATGGTTTTTAAAAAAGCGCAGCGCAGAACGCCTCCTAAGTCATATTGCAATCAGATAAAACAGTTGCCATGCCAACGTGCTATTGTAAACAACGCTTGCCCCGCCTCCGGGGTCTTCTGATTGGTCCACTGTTTTGAAACTGACATTGATGAGTGGCGTTGCGTGTGAAAGTTAATATTCTTTTAACTTGACACAGTGTCTTAAAAACGCAAAATATGCAAAAGATGCAAAAAAATGCGAGACGCGAGGGAAATACACGTCCATCTAGCGCATTTATTACAGAAAAACAATGGAAAAGTAGCACATTGGAGTGGAAAAACGCATTCTGTGTGAACGGCCCCTTACCAAAATGACCCAAACACAACGTGAAGGGTTAAAAACCCATTTTTACTCGGAAACACGCCACATTATGTAAATAACAGCTGGCTTTCAGTGAAAGACTGTGTTTGTTTGTGTGTCAGGAATCACCTGCAGCACTCCGTCAAGTTCACCTCAGAGCTGAGGACGCACTACAAAACACAGAGCCTTCAGCTTTATATAAAAGACCTCAGAAGAAATGCAGCATGTTGATGTTGAGTGGATCTTGTGCTCAAGGAAACCACACATGCTTTGCTCTTTGCTCTCAACAGTTATAAATATACTTTGTAACAAACATAGTTGATATATTTAGGCTTTTTTAAATATGTTTTCCTTAGGTGTTTAAATTTGTCTATTTATGTGAAGAACCAATTTAGTCGTAACCAGAGCCGTTTCTAGTTCCAAATATTTTCATACTCTTTTTTTTTTTTTATACTGTTACTTAAATATTTATACAAACAGAACTGAGTCAAGCTGATTCATTGAATCAAATCAAAGACATCCGTGTGTTTTCTTTCCTACAACGGACTGTAGGTAAAATCCACCTCTTCAATCCCATTACTATTCCAGACAATTCAGTTTCTAGTTTGCATCCTAATCTAGTTGTCCAGGTATTGTATATTACGAATCTTTTACGTATTGCCTTGTTCCTCTTTTGTACGTCGCTTCAGATAAAGCCATCTGCTAAATGCATTAATGCAAATGATTCTAAACATCTGACAGAAAACACATGACATTATTTCTGAAATATTATCAGAGAAAATTATTCTCAGGTCTGTATATATATGGTCGGTAACACAGAGAAACAAATTTAGGTTATAAAAACGTTGTGGGAACGTTGTTTAACTAAAATGTCCAGTTTTCTTGTCGTGATTATAACGTTATTTAAAGGTTTCAAAAACCGTTTCTTCTACTATATAACTGTAACGGGGCTGACGAGACGTGAGACGTGTGGATCCATCTGCAGGCTTTATTAAAGAGACGTGGTAAACAGGCAGGGTCAAATACGTGATTAGAATGTTATTTAAAGGTTACCAAAAAAAAAAGTTTCTTATGACATTCTACCATCACTTTATTTTCACCTAAAATGTAGCGTTATTCGAATGTTTATTTTTACTATTCTAAAAACTTTAAAATGTATAGTTTTCTTGACGTGATTAGAATGTTATTTAAAGGTTACCAAAAAAAAAAGTTTCTTATGACATTCTACCATCACTTTATTTTCACCTAAAATGTAGCGTTATTTAAATGTTTATTTTGAGTATTCTAAGAACGTTAAAATGTATCGTTTTCTTGACAAGATTAGAATGTTATTCAAAGGTTACAAAATGTTAGAATGTTATTTAAAGGTTACAAAAAAAACGTTTCTTATAACAAAGAATGATGGGATATGTAGTCCGGGGTGCTATGCAACAGTTTGTGTTGTGCGAGAGTCAATGTAATGGAAAGGGTGACCTCTGGTGGTGAATAAACGGAAGTCCATGGACCGAATTCGTGACAATAACTACAACTATATACTATAACATTCTACTATAACTTTATTTTCACCTAAAATGTAGCGTTATTTGAATGTTTAGTTTGAATATTCTAAGAACGTTAAAATTTATCGTTTTCTTGACGTGATTAGAATGTTATTTAAAATCTAATAAGATCGTAATGAGCAGAAATGGAAAAACGCTTATAGTTAAATATGTTCTGAAACCGAAGCGCTGTGCCAGAGCTATTATAGTTCAAAATAAGAGCATAAAAAACACACTTTACTTGAAGCCTTTATGTATAATGCATTATAAAGAGTTCATACTGTATGTTGTAATGCATTATATATTTTCATAAGTAACTGTAAACAGTTAAAATGCATTATAATATTTTCAGATTCCTTGTGACAGTACATATGAAATTGCATTATATAGTATTATAATTATTCATTTTGATCATATAATGCATTATAAGGTGCATTACAAGGCATAATTAATGCATTCAAAATACTTTTATAACATAATATATAAAGGCTTCAAGTAAAGTGTTACTAAAACATTTTTGTTACATGAAATAAAGTAAAATATAAAAAACGTTTATTTCAGCTAGTTGCCAATTTCTCATTTTCATTTTAACTTGAAGTACTAAAATAAGTAAAACTAAAGCTGAAATATTAATAAAATGGAAATATATATACAGTATATATATATATATATATATAGGTATATTTAAAAAGAAAAAAATATATAAAATGACAAAAACACGCAACAAAATTACTACAACTTTAAAATTAAAACAGAAAATATAAAAATAAAAACTAATAAAAATATTAATAAATATTAATAATAAGCAAATAAAAAAATGACATAAGCACAACAAAATTACTAAAACTAACATGAAAATAGAAAATGCACAAATAAAAGCAAATTCAAATATTAATAGAAACTATACAAGCATATTAAAAAGAAAAATATATATAAAATTACAAAAACACACAACAAAATTACTACAACTTTAAAATGAAAACAGAAAATATAAAAATAAAAACTAATCCAAATATTAATAAATATTAATAATAAGCAAATAAAAAATGACAAGCACAACAAAATTACTAAGAATAACACAATTAAACACTATAAAACAAAAACTATAAAATATTAATATAAAATTGAATTCAAAATATTAATAAACACTATAGCAGCTTTGTGCATTGAAGAGCATCATTGAGATGCTGCATGTGCTAAAACACAGTCACACTATATCTCATGTTCATGAACGCTCATTTGCATGGACGTGACTAACACACAGAGACATTTGAGACGGTATGTTTCATATCTTTGGACTTTTGCATATCCGTTTTTTACACTAAAATGATTCTCATCATGCACTCTCAGAAAAAAAGGTACAAAAGTTGTCACTGGGGCGGTACCTTTTCAAAAGGTACACTTTTGTACCTTTTAGGTACTAATATCATATGTACACTTTAGGTGCTAAAATGTACCTTTAAAGGGGTCATCGGATGCCCATTTTCCACAAGCTGATATGATTCTTTAGGGTCTTAATGAAAAGTCTGTAACATAGTTTGGTTAAAATTTCTCAATGGTAGTGTAAAAAACACCCTGTCAAAAACAGCTCTTTTCAGAGCAAGCCGTTTTGTAGCATTTTCCTTTAAATGTTAATGAGCTCTGCTGACCCCGCCCCTGCTCTCTGAGGG
>NW_015551074.1:1150494-1154374 GCF_001515605.1 Sinocyclocheilus anshuiensis | reverse complement strand
GTAAGACGCCAGTCCAGTCTGTGCTGAAACACTACTGTCAATCAAACTATCGTGGGAGGGGCCTGTCTGTGTGCATCTGAGATCGGCTCGATTTGAGAAAGGGGAAATTATTTAACGAGATTAAAAAAAAAAACACTGGGTGGATTTTTATCATTATAGGGTGGTTGTGTACACACACTGCCAACACATTTCAGTTCAAACAGCTTGTAAAAGTGCATGTAGCATCCTATGACCCCTTTAAGGTACCAATATGGACTCTTTAGGTACAAAGGTGTGCCTTTTGAAAAGGCACCGCCCCTGTGACAACTTTTGTACCTTTTTTTCTGAGAGTGTGATTCATCAGCAGTGACCGATGGCTCAGAAGTGCTGCTTTCCTTACACAACCCCTTCAGCCTGCGATATCTCCACTTCATGAGTTCAGAGCCGCACTGGAGGATTATGGGATTGTGTACTGGGCTTACACTGGCACTTCTGACCAACAACGCCATCAGAACACAGATCTGCACTTGCACAGCAGTCTGCTGTAGTTTTCCATCACAGAGACTCTGAGTAACTGAATCGAGCACAATGTTCAGTCTGGAAAGCCAGACACAATCTCACATAATCGCATTAAAATATCTGTAAAATGATGAAATACTTGCACTGGGTGTCTACTATTAAACAAGTCATCATGCAATGTTAATTTAATACAAACCACAAGGAAAACACAAGCGAAGCGAAAGAGTATGTACATCAGCAGACTCATACAAACTTAAAAACAGCATTCATCATCAGTGAATAATAAACATAAAAACTAATGCAACTGGAAACAAAATTAATCTAAACTAAACCCATATATATATACATTTGAAGAAAAACTTTTTTTTTTTTCTGTCCATAAAAATATTTTCTTTCCCCCTGAAATATATATTTGGTATATGAAGATTGAACGTAAACATATTTTCAGTTTCAAAAATATATTTCATTGAGTTTCACGGTTTACAACATATATTTAAAATATATTCTGGCCCTTTTTTTGGGGAAATGTATTTGTTTATAGTTTCTACTGTACATAATTCCATGACTTCGATTTGCGTTCCTTTATTATTCCTATTTTCCGCACTAATGACAAAGACATTTTAGACTGGTGTTGCAGATGAACTGAAAAGTCACTGAGATTCTTTTGAGGGTGGGTTTTGATGAGTTTAGCCCTAAAGCCACAGTGTCGTAACATGTTATTCATGCGCTCTTTCCACAAAGACTAAATTTTCCGCTTCGATCTGCTGCCTCATAGTACGTCATGCGCCTGTAATGTTAATCGGCGCGCGCTGTGATTGGTCGCTCGCCCGTGACGCTCCATATGCGGGCGCACTATATGTACTTGGCGTCGGGAGCGCTCTAGAGCAGTGTGCAGGTTCCAGTCTGACAGCTCCGCGTTCCCTTCAGAATGAAGTCTTGTGTTGTGCTCGCGTTCCTCCTGTTCTCTCTCGTCTGTCTGATGTACCAGGCGTCGGACGCGTGTTCATGCGGGATGTCGCATCCACAGGACGCGTACTGCCACTCCGACATCGGTAAGAAGCCTGTGTGTGTGTGTGTGTGTGTGCGCGATAGCATGAGTTATTCATAATGCACGCGTTTGTTGATGACAGTATGGTCCGCGCATTATGTAAGGCGCTTCGTTTCCCATTCAATTCGTTTTCGTGGCGTTGTAGCTGCACAGGAACAGACGATCAAACAGAAGCAATCAAAAGTCAAGTGCGTCACTGCGCGCTTTGACTCAAGCGGAAAGTTCTCTGGTACCCGAGCGAAGAAAGAGTTCGCGGTATCCATGGCAACAAACGCGCCAGAACGCTGATGCTGTTTTTCACACTGTTCCTTTTCTTCTGTCATACTGGAGAAATAAACAGGAGGCTAGATACTCCTAGTAACAGAGTTAATCGGATGGGTTAATGGTGTTTCTGAAGGTGGGTGAATGATGGAGATGATGAGTTCAGGACCACCGCAGTAATACATCTGAATCACAGCAGCACAGCTGCCCTGGAAAATGGTAGAAACCAGCAGAAAACTATTAAGACTGAGTGCAGTGCTGCTCAAACCGCAGTCTGTGAGTCCATTAGCTGAATAAAAAAGACTTAAGATCCGTTCACGCTACGCTAAGAACGAAAAATATAACGGTAATGATAGCTATATTTGCATCCACACCAACGAAGGATAAGGTTTTGTCTGTTCTAAGCACTCACTGCAGCTACGTAGTCTACATACTTGCAGTACACACTTCCAATAATAGAGTATCTTCCTTACTATAAATATTACGATAACTATTTTCGCATCCATACCGAAAAACGATATCATTTTGTTTATTATAAGTGCGCACTGCAGTTACGCTGTCAACATACTTGCAGTGCGCACTTTAAAGATACTGATTGGCTGTTAATGTTTTTTTGTGTATTGTTGAAAGCGAGTGGTATCGTTTCTTCCAAGAACGATAACTATAAATAATAACTATTACGATAACTATATTCGCATCCACACCAATTGGCGATAATGTTCTATTTATTCTAAGCGCGCTGCAGTTGCGTTCTGTCAACATAATTGCAGTGCGCACTTGATTCTGATTGACTGTCAATGATTTTATCGCTCATCTGCTGTAATAAAAACACTCGTTTCGTGTCGTTATCGGTATAGTTAAAAGAAATAAACAAAATAGTTTTATCGTTTATCGTAAATGATTTTATCGTTAATCTGCTGGAATAAAAACGCGCAGAAAATGATTCCAACGATTTCGTTTCGTGTCGTTATCGGTATAGTTGTACTGTGGACTTCACTATTCTCTTGGAATTTTGACTCGTTCACGCTAGAACGATAACTACAACGATAATTAATTAGCATCCACACCAACAGACGATAACATTTTGTTTATTATAAGAAATAATAACAAAATAATAATAAACTGCGCACTACAGTTACGTTCTGTCAACATAATTGCAGTGCGCACTTTAAAGTCAGTTGGATTCTGATTGGCTGTCAATGTTTTTATCATTCTTAAACCAGAAAAAAAAAACGCTCTGAAAGTGATTCCAACGGCATTGTTCCTCCTGAGAACGATAACTATAACTATAACTATAATAGTGGACGATAACATTCTGTTTATTATAAGCACGCAGTTTTGTTTTCTGCCACTTTAAATGCTGTAACTCTTTAAAGCCAGATGGATTCTGATTGGCTGTCACTGTTTTTACTGTTCTTTAGCTATAAAAAATGCTCTGAAAGTGATTCTAACGATACTGTTCCAATATCAGCGAGTGATAACGTTCTGTTTATTAAAAGCGCGCACAGTTTTGTTCTCTGCCACTTTAAATGGTTGAGCTCTTTAAAGCAGGATGGACTGTGATTGGCTGTTAGTGTTTTTATAATATTCTTATAGAATTAGAACGAGTTATTGTCCAGTTATGAATGGGCCTTTAGAGCGATTTTTAAAACTTTATGGCTATAGTTAGAATTCTTGATGCAGACAACTAATGAACAATGAAAATGAAGCCATTTCAAGATAACTGCTTAAATACGTAATACACATTCCTAGTAAAATTCTTGTTTATAAAGCGGATAGTTCCGGTGCTTGATTCTGATTGGTTGAGCCGCGTTCGAAGCTGTTGTAAATGACTCTACAAAGTAACATACACCTTTGTTTACGTTTGTCTGTTGCTCGGCACCCACTTTGTAGCAACCACAACTGTTTCTGAGGGACTACATTGTTTGGTGGAAGAATACTGTTTTTATTAACATTACACTTTATTTGCTTTGTTTTATTTTGTGAAACCTTACTACGTATATGGAATAACCATTTTATAAAAGCAATAATCCCTGTGAAGCCGTGGTTTACAGTGAATTTATAACAGCTAAG
>NW_015551074.1:1145825-1150430 GCF_001515605.1 Sinocyclocheilus anshuiensis | reverse complement strand
GGGTGTTAGCGGAGTGCCTAACAATGCCCCTTAGCTGTTATAAATTCACTGTAAACCACGGCTTCTTATTGCTTTATTTTATAATCGTTCTTTCCTTTTCAGTCGCCTTCATTAATCACCTGTCAATCATCTCCCACGTGTGTTCTGAGTGAAGATGCGGTGTTGATGTTAGCGTGTCATCTCTGAGCGAATGCATTTAACGCCTTTCATCTGCACTCACCGTGGGTCGCAGCTACAGTGAATCCCAGTGAAGAGCCGCTGAGCGTGGAAACCCGAGCCGGAGCGTCTGGTTAAGAGGCCACATATGACTTGCATACTGATGATGTGTTTGTGGATAAACTAGATATTGAGATGTCCCATAAAATGTGACTTTGGCTTTGTGCTGGTATCCATGCTGTATGAATGGCAAAGACTGCAGCTATTGTGAGCGTGTCTGAATCGGTGGCCCGACGCCAGATTTCCTCCAGCACTACTTTGCTTTCTGCTGCCATGTGTAACATATTTCGAGGGGCATCAGATGGACCGATGGCTGCTGGGTAACAAAGAACTGTTGAGGAGGCCAGTGCTGCAGAACATACGCTTCACATCTATACGAGGCCAGACACTCCAGTCAGTGTTTCTACATTGTGCTCCATTAATGATACATTAACATTATTTATGTATTATTACGGAAACTGAAATTAAAGCTTTCATTTAGCCAAAAACGAATTAATTTAAATGTATTTAATAATCAACACAAAATAAAAACGGTTTTTATTCCAATTTGTTGTTGAAATATTAAAGCAATAAGCCCCGTGAAGCCGTGGTTTACAGTGAATTTATAACAGCTAAGGGGTGTTGTGGAGTGCCTAAAACCCCCTTAGGTGTTATAAATTCACTGTAAACCACGGCTTCACGGGGCTTATTGCTTTTATAAAACGGTTATTCCACGGTAAACGGTTATTTGCCAACAGAGCAAATAAAGTGTAATGTTATTAATAAAAACATTATTCTTCCACCAAACAATGTAGCTCCTCAGAAACAGTTGTGGTTGCAACAAAGTGGTTGCCGAGCAACAGACAAACGTAAACAAAGGTGTATGTTACTTTGTAGAGTAATTTACATACAGCTTCGAACGCGGCTCAGCCAATCAGAATCAAGCACCGGAATCAAGGATTTTTCATGACAGATGAAGACATCTGGTTAAGTACAAATATAAAGAATATGTAACAGAGTGCATATATTTAACAGAATATTTATTTTTTCTAGCTATAAATATTTCGTTCAAAACCATACATTTTTAATGCAGAAATTTCTTTCGAAATAATTTTTTTTACCAAAACAGAAAATAAAATTTTCATTTAGCCAAAAACTGAAACAGAAAATGATGCTTATTTAATAATCAATTAATTAATCTCATTTATTTAATAATCAACACTCAAATAAAACCCGAGTTGTATACAAACATTAAATTGTTTTTATACTTTTTCATGATATAATTATGTTTCTACTCCAAATCATTGTTGAAATATAAACATTTAAATCCGAAATTAAAGTTTCCATTCAGCCAAAAACTGAAACCGAAACGGATGCTTATTATAAAAGTCAATCAATAAATTCAATCAAGTTTATTTAATAATCAACACTAAAATAAAAAGAGAGTTTAAGAGTTTTATCTAAACTTTTCAATGATATAATTATGAATATAATTAGTAATAAAAACTAGTTTAAAACCAACATCCATTAAATAATAAAGACAACACTAACAGGTTAAGTAAAAATGTAACGAACATGTAATATAATGCATTTGTGACCCTGCAGCACAAAAGCAGTCTTAAGTCGCTGGGGTATATTTGTAGCAATAGCCAACAATACATTGTATGGGTCAAAATTATACATTTTTCTTTTATGCCAAAAATCATTAGGATATTAAGTAAAGATCATGTTCCATGAAGATATTTAGTAAACTTCCTACCGTAAATATATCAAAACTTAATTTTTGATTAGTAATATGCATTGCTAAGAACTTCGTTTGAACAACTTTAAAGATGATTTTCTCAATATTTAGATTTTTTTGCACCCTCAGATTCCAGATTTTCAAATAGTTGTATCTCGACCAAATATTGTCCTATCCTAACAAACCATACATCAATGGAAAGCTTATTTATTCATCTTTCAGATTATTTATAAATCTCAATTTAGAAAAATTTACCCTTATGACTGTTTTTGTGCTCCACGGTCACATATATTATGAAGCAACATGCAAAAACTGTGAAAACGCATCACGGCTTCAGTGCCAGACCCACATACCACATCCACACATTAAACGTGCTTCCAGCTGCATTATAGCCGTCGCAGAGCAATTTTCTGCCAATATGGCCTCCAGGATGAGTTTAGCAGCACCGATCCTGCATGTAGCCCCAGTTGGCAGCGCTTTTGAAGGCAACTGAAGCGCTCTATTCACTCTGGAGCGCCGCACTAAAGGCCTTTCAAGCTCCAGATTAGTGTTTTGCCCTACACTTTGGCCCCTGGAGTTTAATATCCCGCCAGCGGAGGTCTGGTTCCCATCTGACGTGGCGATGGGGTGAGGAGCGCTGGGCATTTAAAGATGACCAGCTTGTTAAAGAACTGCGTGTAAATCTCTCATTATGCTATGTTATCACCAAATAATGGACTCAATCTTTCTGTCAAATTGTTTTCTTTCGGTCAACGCAGGTTTTGTGCTTCTTTTCGGAACCGATTGATCGTAGGCCTCATTGATCCGAGCTCATGCTCCTCAGTTTTTGAGTGAAAAAGGCATTATTTGTGGATCATTTTGACAATATTTGTGGATATTTTTGGTAATGGTCCGTTTTTGAGTAAAAAAAAACATTTGTGAATTTTTTCACAACATTGAAAAAAACATTATTTGTGGATAATTTTGCCAATATTCAGTTTTTGAGTGAAAAAAACATTATTTGTGGATAATTTTGTCAATAAAAAAAATTGTGCATCATTTTGTCAATATTCACTCAAAAACTGGCTGCGCATGATTTCGCCAACATTCGCCAATAATCCATTTCTGAGTGAAAAAATATATGTGGATAATTTTGGCAATGTTCAGTTTTTGAGTGAAAAAAGCATTATTTGTGGATAATTTTGACAATATTTGTAGATAATTTTGACAATATTTGTGGATATTTTTGGTAATGTTCAGTTTTTGAGTAAAAAAAATCATTTGTGGATAATTTTGCCAACATTCAGTTTCAGAGTGAAAACAAAACATTATTTTCAGATAATTTTGGCAAAATATTTAGTTTTTGAATGAAAATAAATCATTATTTTCAGATAATTTTGGCAATATTTGTCGATAATTTTGCCAATATTCGGTTTCTGAGTGAAAATAAAGCATTATTTGTGGATACTTTTGGCAAAATATTTAGTTTTTGAGTGAAAAAAACATTATTTGTGGATAATTTTGGCAATATTCCGTTTCTGAGTGAAAAAAAAACATTATTTGTGGGTAATTGTGGCAAAATATTTAGTTTCTGAGTGAAAAAAAAAACATTATTTGTGGATAATTTTGCCAATACTGTATTTGAGTGAAAAAAACATTATTTGTGGATAATAATCATTTTGTCAATATTCACTCAAAAACTCAGATATACCAAAGAAATATAAAACCTGTGCTGATGGAAAGAAAATAAGTTAACAAAATGATTCAATCCAAGATTTTGGTAATAATATAGCATAACGAGCAATGTATAAGTAATTATTTAATCATAAGGTCATTTTTTGATTGGGAACTCCACACCTGTAACCATGTTTTTGTGAAGTTGTTATGCCCTGTGTGAGCAGTTAGGAAGTTTTAGTCCAATGTGAAAATGT
This sequence comes from Sinocyclocheilus anshuiensis, assembly GCF_001515605.1. Taxonomy (NCBI): domain Eukaryota; kingdom Metazoa; phylum Chordata; class Actinopteri; order Cypriniformes; family Cyprinidae; genus Sinocyclocheilus; species Sinocyclocheilus anshuiensis. Next base: position 1,146,584 of record NW_015551074.1, on the reverse strand, counting down.
TAACTAGCATTTTCAGCAAAAAGGAATCAGAGGAATCAGTTTCGCTGAGCAGAATTAGATCTAATGCGTTTGTCAGGTCTGCAGTGAATCGCTCGCTGCAGAGGAGGATTTCTGTGTGTTAACCCATTTACCTCTCAGATCGGCCACCTACTTTCTGAAATGTAAGTCAATCTCAGAGCGCTTGATGAATATGCATGAGTTATATGGGCTTTCATCTGTGATTCACGGGGCTTATGGGGGGTTACGCTCTTAAATATAGTCGCGGTCAGGTGGACTGAGTTTGGAATTGGGTTACATTGAGTCAGCCGGTGGCTCAGCCAATCAGAGCGCAGCTCCACACGCTCACGCTGGAGTTCAATGGCTAGGGCTGGGTTTTGAAACAATTTTCACGATTCGATTCGATTCTCATTCACAAGCTTGCGATTCGATTCGATTATTTTGGTTACATATCAGGTACAGTACACTACTTCAATTCGGGTTTTTAAAAATTATAAACATAATGGTGGCTGTCATAAAAACTTGATGGATTTATTCAAACATAAATTAAACATTGAAGAACAGTAAAATGTATTTGTTATATAGTGCATATATGAAGCAAAATGCCCCTCTCTACAGTTTATTTTTCTATCTGACTAATGAGTTTATGGTCACCGAATATGTTTTTCTGAAGCAAATGTGACATTATGTGACATTGTTTACAAGACGTTATATTGACGTCTTTGCACAGAGGAAACACTGATTGAGCTGTTACATGAGAAA
>NW_015551074.1:1142186-1144319 GCF_001515605.1 Sinocyclocheilus anshuiensis | reverse complement strand
GCAGGCTCACAGCGCTTGATATAAACATTCTTTGTCAACTCAGGATTTGATCCAGAGTTTGTGAGTCGGCACAGTTCACTTTTCTGCTGAAGATTAAGAGAAGTTGTTATTAAAAATATAATAAATTGAAATGCATTTACAATGCAGAAATAAACACTGCTCCGGCAGCAAAGAAAATATCTGACTATTCAAATGAATCAACTGAATTTAATCATTTGTTTAGTTTCACAAAGAGCTCAAAAGAAATCACATAAGTTTAGGCCTAGTCATTTAAAATAACAGCATTTATTTAAAATAAAATAATTTTGTAAGATTATGAATGTCTTTACTGTCACTTTTGATTTTTTGATTCACAATTTAATGTAATCTTGCTGAATAAGAGTATTCATTTCTAAACAAAAAAGCACTGACCAAACGTTTGAATGGTAGTATAAATAAGTAAAAATGAAAATATAACATTAATTTTTAAAAATAAGTTATTGTAAGAAAATAGTGATATAGGCACAACACGACTGTAAAACACATGACATTTAAATATTTTAATGCATTTAAACATTTTTGTATTTAAAATATTATTAAACTAACATGATTTAATTAAACTAATATTAAATAGTTTAACATCTATACAATTTTTGGCACATCATGTATATGCAAATCCCTTTTTATTTTAGATGTGCTACCTGCCAAAGGGCTATATTGAGCACTCATTTTGCATTGCAGATTTGCATAGCATGTAGCAGCAACAGCGTATCTCTTTTCTTTTAACTATTGAATGCATACATATTTTTGAATGTTTGTCATGTGTTTAAACATGTACTTAAACTTGCCCAATATTTAATTGATTCTTGACTCTTCTGTTTGCCTGCAGATAACATTTGTGGCGATTCTTCTCCAGAGTAACCTGGAATGTTTAGAGCCTCTTCTCATTCCCATTCTCTCTCTGTACATGGGAGCTCTGGTGCGGTTCACTATCGTAGGACTGGGCTACTACTGTAACGTCCACGACAATATTCCTGAGTCAAGCAGCATCGAACAGGGGGTATGATTATCAAGAAGACTTTCACTGAATATTCATAAAGTTGCATCCTATACTCAGAGTACTTTTGTTCACTTCCAGGGCGACACCACTGTAAGGAAGATGCTAAGTTTCTGGTGGCCACTTGCCCTCATTTTGGCCACTCAGCGCATCAGCAGGCCCATTGTCAATCTGTTTGTCTCTCGGGACCTCAAAGGCAGTGCTGCATCAACCGAAGTGAGTACTGATGGGTGCTAATATGTTCTAGAGTCAACAGTAACACACAGCAGCCTGTTCTAACAGAATTGTGTGTGTTTGCTAGGCGGTGGCAGTACTCACAGCAACATATCCGGTTGGTCACATGCCCTACGGCTGGTTAACAGAACTACGTGCCATCTATCCAGCATTCGATAAGGTAGGTAGGTGGTGGTTTTGACTAGGGCTGGGTTTGGACACAAATTTCACGATTCGATTTGATTCTCATTCACAAGCTTGCGATTCGATTCGATTCGATTACCAATTCTATTCGATTCAATATCGATTATTTTGGAAATATATCAGGTACAGTACATGCCAAATGTTCTCAAGGAAAAAAAAATCTCTCAACTAATGCTGTAAAATATACTTGAGAGTCACTTTGTACTACATTACTATAATATTGAAGGTTAAAATTGACTGATTTGTTAAAATTACGCTTAATGAAGTTTTAAAATAATAAAGTTACAATTACATAATAACATTTCTACTTCAATTTGTTTTTTAAAAAATATGAACATAATGGTGGCTGTCATAAAAACTTGATGGATTTATTCAAACATAAATTAAACATTGAAGAACAGTAAAATGTATTTGTTATATAGTGCATATATGAAGCAAAATGCCCCTCTCTACAGTTTATTTTTCTATCTGACTAATGAGTTTATGGTCACCGAATATGTTTTTCTGAGGTAAATGTGACGTGACATTGTTTACTAGCCGATACATTGACGTCTTTGCGCGACTGAAACACTGATCGAGCGATTACATGAGACCGGATACGGATTGTAAAGTTGTACTCTTTCTTTTAACTTACCTTCGGATGTTTAGTCATGTTTATTTTGTGCTATAACTAGTATTAA
>NW_015551074.1:1139282-1142120 GCF_001515605.1 Sinocyclocheilus anshuiensis | reverse complement strand
AGCGATCACTCCACATTAAACAGCGCCAAAACGGCATTTATTGTTTAAATACTGCAATACAATAGACAGAATTTGAAATCTGAGACTTTGTTTCATATTAAAAGTACCAAAGCACAATGCTTATTGCGATTTATTGGATGCGAAGTGCCCTTCAACGTTCCGTCCATTAACTGAAAACAGGCTAGACTAATCGATTCTTGGGATTTAAGAATCGATATTGTTCCGTAAAAATTAGAATCGATTAATATCGAGATATCAATATTTTTTACCCAGCCCTATCAATGACGTGACCTTTGAACCCCGGAGCCGACCTCGGGGTCGAACCTTTTAGCAACCGAGAAACACGAAAGAGTGAGGTTCCTGCTGAAACGCGTTTATCAACACATATTTATTACAGCATTTACAGTGAAAAACATTCGGCCCATTAGTTAATGCATTACTTAGCAATGAGCAATACATTTGTGTTTATTCATCTTTGTTAACAATAGTTCATGTTAGCTCAGGTCCATCAATAATATTAACAGATAAAACCTTTGATTTTAATAATGTATTAGTAAATGTTAAAATTAACATTAAAATACTAACTAATAAATGCTTTAGAAGTATTTTTCATTGTTGACTAATGTTTTTATAGTTTTTATTAATATTTTGAATATTTAAGCTTTGCATTTTCATTTTAATTCTAGTTAAAGTTGAATTTTTTTTAAATAATTTTGTTTTTATTATTTTTATTATTATTTTATTTTTTTGTGAATGCTTCAGGAGCATCAGAATGCTTTAGATTAATATTTCGGATTACTTTTTTATATTTTGCATTTTCATTTTAGCTAAAGTTTAGGTAATTTAGTTTTGTGTGTTTTTGTCAGTTTTATTAGTATTTGTTTTTTTTATATCTGTATAATTCATATTCATTTTTATTTCAAGTTAAAACTAAAAGAAAATGAGAAGTGTTTCCTTTGCAACTAGCTGAAATAAAATATGTTTTTTTATATTTAAATTTGAATCTATTTCAGTTAATGTTTATTTTATTTCAAATAATAAAATGTTTTTTTAATGCTTTTAGTTGTAGTAAACAATAATAACTCATATGAGACAGATCTGGGTGATGATTCTTCTGTTTTTGGACCCTGATGTGTGTGAAAGAGCAGCATTAGGTGAATAAATGCGGCTGAATGTCAGCAGGAATGAACTTTTCCTCTGCTCTCAGGAATGTGAGCCTCACAGAATTCCGGGAAGGAAATTCCGGCAGAGGAAGATAAGCAGCATTCCAGCTTATTTTATGTCAGCTACTCATCATTTCTAACCACAGCATCATTTAATTATTTTAAACTGAAGCACTAAAATAGCTAAGACTAAAATAAACAATAAGAAATAAAAAATATTTCTAAAAATATATATATACATTTTCATATTTTATACAAAATATATTAAAATAAAAATCAATTTATTAAATAAAGTTTACATATTTAAATTCAGATATATGGAAAATTTTAATATTTAAAAATTAGTGCAGTCAAACGATTAATCGCGATTAATCGCATCCAAAATAAAAGTTTGTGTTTGCATAATATACGTGTATATTTATTACGTACATATAAATACACACACATGCATGTATATATTTAAGAAAAATATGTTGTGTTTATATATTAAGTATATTTATGTATAATATAAATTATAAGAATATAAATATATATATATATGTAAATATAAAAAAAATATATATACTCTATGTGTGTGTATTTATATATACGTAATAAATATACACAGTACACATACATATATTATGTAAACAAAATTTGTATTTTGGATGCGACAGCACTATTAAAAATATAATATTAAAAAATAAAACGAACTTAATTACACATTGTTTTTTATTTAAAATACATTTTAAATATTATATTAATCTTTTAAATTCCTTTTGTAGTTTTTAGTCATTGCCAATATGGTCACACACACAAAAATATTGGGTGATTGCATTCGTAACATGATTTGAATCGTTTTTAATCAATAAAAAGCAGATTTAATAATGCACTTCTCAAGTTCTGACCAGCTTGGATGTTTTATTCCACTCGTCACAATGCATTCTAGGATTATTTTATCTGTGCAGCCTTAGTTTTAATGCTCCCATGATGCCTTGCTGTGCTCTTTATTAACCGGCGGGTTCTGTGTGTGTTTGCAGTGATCAGGGCTAAAGTAGTGGGAAAGAAGCTGCTGAACGACGGTCCGTTTGGCACCCTGCGCTACACCGTCAAACAGATGAAGGTCAGTCCATCATCACACAGACAACACACCAGATCTGCAGCACGAGATCATGTTAAAGGAGACATATTATGCCCCTTTTCACAATATGTAATACTCACTCTCTCTCTCTCTCTCTCTGTCTCTCTATAAGCCAGAATAAATATATAATATATGATGATAAATAGATACTGATGCATACTATATATATATATATATATATATATATATAATGCATATAGATTACAGTAAAAGTGATTCTAAAAGCCAGTGGTTTTGTGACAATCACATAACATAAAACACTTTCCAAACAGTTTGTGCATAAAACTTTTCATCTATGATATTAAACAGACTCACACAGACATCAAGAATCAGCATATGAACCTCAACAATGGTGTCCATTAAAAAAAATATATATATATATATATATAAATGCATAATGCTTTTTTAATGTATGATATATATTATATATAATAATATTAAAATAGGTATTATAATAAATATTGTATATATAAAATATATTAAAATGTATATTTTATTATATACATTTGCATAATAACTATTTATATTGTATATGTTAGATTTCATGTTATATAT
>NW_015551074.1:1138091-1139254 GCF_001515605.1 Sinocyclocheilus anshuiensis | reverse complement strand
TTAGATTTCATGTTATATATTTTATATAATTATGTTATGTAATATAAATAAGCTAAATTTATAGATATAGATATTTAATATATATTTTAAAATATTTAAATATATTTTATATAAAATATATTATATATACATTTTAATATAATGTTTATATATAAATTACAGTTCATGAAAAATTATATATTTAAAAAATAATACATATTTTATTATATATTACATAATATTAAAAAAGGGAATAAAGGGGGGAAATTACTTTTTTTTTTAAATATTATGAATATTTTATTGATTTTATTACATTAGCTTTTGAATTCTTTTTTTAGTTTTCAGTCAGTTCCAGTATAGTTGCAGTGGCTCATTTTGGCCCATTAATGGTTCTGTATCCAGAAACACAGCGAAGCATAATGAGATGTTTGTGCGTCAGCGTGTGGTGTTTTATCGGAGCGAAGCATGTGACACACACCTGTTCTGCTGGAGCTCATAAGCCACAAACAGTTAAATATAGAGCACCACGGCTAATCGAGACGACTCGACCCGCCTGACCTACAGAGACAGCACTGATGAAAGAATCCGCTCGTTTGTTGTGTTTGTGTTTGTGCAGGTCGTGTTCATGACGGGAAGCTGTACACGGGTCTGTGTAACTTCAACGAGCGATGGGAGCGTCTGTCTCTGGCTCAGAAGAAGGGCATCAATCATCGCTATCAGCTGGGCTGTAACTGCAGGGTGAGTGAGGCTATTCTCATCACTAGCTATGCTCACAATGAGCAGCTGCCGGCCCATAATCCCCGGCGGCACGCACACGGCTCGTCTGAAGAGCCAAACCAGATGTTTGGCAGCCAGTCTGGACTCAGATCTGAGTGCAGATGTGCTGAGGGATCATGGGTAATGGGCACGCGCTCGTTAGACTCATTATCACTGGGTCGTCATTAGAGTTAGATCACTAAACAAAATCAAACAAACACAGAATTTATGAAAAAAATCTAACATTTCATTATCGTAAAAATAATTATTGTAAACATTTTAATGAATTATTTGTTAAAGTTTTATGAGTTCAATAATTAGACATGCTTTTTGATTATTAAAATTTATTTGAACCGTTAAAATGGAATTTAAAACGGAAAACATAGAATTTCGGGGGGGGGGGGGGGGGAAAAAAATGAAAAAATTTT
>NW_015551074.1:1127228-1138060 GCF_001515605.1 Sinocyclocheilus anshuiensis | reverse complement strand
GGGGGGGGGAATAAAATGTACAAAATTTCATTGGGCGGTAAAAATGAAATTTTTGTAAAAAATGTTAATGTATTGTTGTTCAATTGCGTAAGTATCATAATTTCAATTAATTAGAAATGCTTTTGGATTAGTAAAAAACTGAATAAAAAAATTAAAATAGAAAAAGAAACAGAATCCAGAAAAATTTAAATGGAAAAAACTTTATTTGGGGGGAAAAAAACCCAAAACCCAAAAAACAAAACAAAAAAACAGAATTTGTGGAAAAATAAAATAAAAAACTCAATTTTATTTTTAATGGGCCCTAAGATGAAATTTTTGTCAAATGTTTAAGAAATTGTTGTTAAACTGTGTGTTTCATAATTACAATTAATTAGATATGCTTTTTGTTTATTAAAATACATTTAATTTAGCCATTAATAATGGACTCCAGAAAACAGAATTTGGGGAAAAATAAGATGGATTTCATAGGAGCCTAAAAAAGATATATTTTTGATAAACTTTTAATAAATTGTTGTTAAATTGTGCAAGTTTCAAAATTTGAATGAATTAGACATGCGTTTCGTTTACTAAAATTTTATTTAACCATTAAAATCAAATTTTGGAAAATTTAAACGGAAAAAAAATTATTAAGATTTAATTTAACCATTAAAATGAAGTCAAGAAAAATGTAAACAGAAAAAATTTAATAAAATGGAACTTGGGAAAAAATAAAATGGATTTCATAGGGCCCTAAAAATTTATATATATTTTTGATAAACTTTTAATAAATTGTGCAAGTGTCATAATTTAAATTAATTAGACATGCGTTTCGATTACTAAAATATTTTTTTTACCATAAAAAAAAACGGGACTATTTTATAGGGCCTGACTCACATGCAACTGTTAATTTAGCAATGAATAATCACCACCAATAAATACATCCGATTTCAGAAGAAAACCCTGCATCTAGTGCGTCTGCATAAAGACTTCATGCATCCATCAAACACCTGGAAACAGGTTCAGGAGCTGATTTGCATGAGGAGTAAACAAAAAAATATCGATATCTCGATATTAATCGATTCTCATTGTTACGGAACGATATCGATTCTTAAATCCCAAGAATCGATTAGTCTGGCCTGTTTTCAGTTAATGGACGGAACATTGAAAGACACTTCTCATCCAGTAAGTCGCAATAAGCATTGTGCTTTGGTACTTTTAATATGAAACAAAGTCTCAGATTTCAAATTCTGTCCATTGTATTTCAGTATTTAAACAATAAATGCCGTTTGGCGCTGTTTAATGTGGAGTGATCGCTGAACTGATCATCTCCTCCGCTTTATTACTAGTTATAGCACAAAATAAACATGACTAAACATCCGAAGGTAAGTTAAAAGAAAGAGTACAACTTTACAATCCGGATCCTGTCTCGTGTAATCGCTCAATCAGTGTTTCAGCCGCGCAAACACCTCAGTCTCAGATTTCAAATTCTGTCCATTGTATTGCAGTATTCAAACAATAAATGCCGTTTTGGCGCTGTTTAATGTGGAGTGGCAGATCGCTGTAGCGCCTCAGTTCAACAGACGCAGCAGCGCGAGGCGCACGTGAACTGATCATCTCCTCCACATTAATACCAGCTTCAGCACAAAATAAACATGACTAAACATCCGAAGGCAAGTTAAAATAAAGAGTACAGCTTTACAATCCGTATCCTGTCTCATGTAATCACTCAATCAGTGTTTCAGCCGCGCAAAGACGTCAATATAACGTCTTGTAAACAATGTGTCATGTAACGTCACATTTACCTCAGAAAAACATATTCGGTGACCATAAACTCATTAGTCAGATAGAAAAATAAACTGTTGAGAGGGGCATTTTGCTAAATATATGCACCATATAATATATTCATTATACTTTTTACTGTTCTTCAATGTTTAATTTATGTTTGAATAAATCCATCAAGTTTTTATGACAGCCACCATTTAAATGTTTATATTTCAAAAAAACGAATTGAAGTAGAAATATTAATATGTAACTGTAACTTTATTATTGTAAAAACTTACAGTAAGTTATAGTAATGTAGTACCAACTGACTCGTGTATATTTTACAGCATTGGTTGAGAGATTTTTTTTCCTTGAGAAAATTTGGCATGTGCTGTACCTGATATATATCCAAAATAATCTATATTGAATCGAATCGAATCGCAAGCTTGTGAATGAGAATCGAATCGAATCGTGAAATGTGTGTCAAAACCCAGCCCTAGAATAAACGCTCATGTGTCCTGTGTTTGCAGATCAAGCCGTGCCACTATCTGCCCTGCTTCGTCACGTCCAAGAACGAGTGTCTTTGGACGGATATGCTGTCGCACTTCGGCTTCCCCGGCTATCAGTCGCGTCACTACGCCTGCATCCAGCAGAAAGAGGGCTACTGCAGCTGGTACCGAGGCATGAGCGCTCGCGACAAGCTCATTATCAACACCACCGACCCCTGAAGCGCTTCAGAACCGGGTCTTAAACCGCTGGTGCATCAACGCCATCGAACCCTGAGCACACGGAGCCATCCGCATTAACCAGATTAAATATGAAGTCATTTATGAACGCAATAAAACCCTGCTCTTTTATAGTGATGTGCTGCTTTTTAAACATATCTGTTGTTTATGTGCGTGTGCCAGATTTATACGGTTCAGTATCTATTTATGATTCGATGCAGAGAAATTATTCCTTCCTTCTTGCTGTTTATTATGTAAGCTATGAAATTGTGATTAGTATTTAAAGCAGAGACTATAAACGGTAGATCGATCACATCTTTTCTACGTCTAGACTGATGGCATGCGTCTGAAATGCGTGTTCTAATGGGAAAGTCGAGGTTTGACCGATGGGGAGGATGTGAATCGGACGTGACAAACGTGTGTTTAATCATTTCTGACACTAAACTCCTGTTGATTTCTGCTCCATTTCTGCGCTGGAGGCTGAGATGAGGAGCGTGTGAGTCTGCTGTTTCAGAGTCTCGGTCTCCGACGCATGTTTTTAGATCATTAAGGTAATATTCTGTCTGTAACACAAACATCTGCTCAGATCAGACCCGTCACGTGTGTGTGTGTGTGTGTGTGTGTGAGAGAGAGAGAGAGAGTGAGTGTGTGTGTGTGAGAGAGAGTGTGTGTGTGTGTGTGAGAGAGTGAGTGTGTGTGTGTGAGTGTGTGTGTGTGAGAGAGTGAGTGTGTGTGTGTGAGTGTGTGTGTGTGAGAGAGTGAGTGTGTGTGTGTGAGTGTGTGTGTGTGAGAGAGTGAGTGTGTGTGTGTGAGTGTGTGTGTGTGAGAGAGTGAGTGTGTGTGTGTGAGTGTGTGTGTGTGAGAGAGTGAGTGTGTGTGTGTGAGTGTGTGTGTGTGAGAGAGTGAGTGTGTGTGTGTGAGTGTGTGTGTGTGAGAGAGTGAGTGTGTGTGTGTGAGTGTGTGTGTGTGAGAGAGTGAGTGTGTGTGTGTGAGTGTGTGTGTGTGTGTGACAGATGACCATTCGATTTTTAATTTCTCTGTTTTATATTTTTATAATAAACGTTGTGAAAATGGCTCCGTGACTGTCTTGTCATTATTATTCTGGGAAAAATCACTCAAAGCTCACCAGAGATCATCTGAGTTTGTTTCTTCATCAGATTTGGAGATTTTTGCAAACATCACAATAATCCACAGCACTCCAGTCCATCAGTTAACATCTGGAGAAGACAAAAGCTGAAACAAATCCAGCATTAAGATGCTTTTAACTAAAATACATAGAGTCCATAATCCATAATAAGGCTTCCTCCAGTGAAAAAGTGTTCTGGTCTGAATCAGAGAGAAATCTGCACAGATCAAGAAAGCCAAAACAGCTAATATGTGAGAGACAACAGGTGGACTTTTTCACTGGAGGAAGCGTTTACTGATGGACTGGAGTGCTGTGGATTATTGTGTTGTTTTTATCAGCTCTCATTCTGACGGCACCCATTCACTTGCAGTGAGCAAGTGATGCACTGCTACATTTCTCCAAACCTGATGAAGAAACAAACTCATCTACATCTCGGATGAGCTGAAGGTGAGCAGACTGTCATTGTCAGGTGAAGTGTTAGTGAACAGGTAACACAGAGACTCACCATCTGCGTGTGGTTGGGGAAGAAGGTTTGCTCGTTGAGCGGGAACTTCTCTGGACCCAGAGTCTGGTAGAGCTTGATCATGTGAGAGAACTGCACAATCCAGACACACAAACACATGAATGATTCATTATTATAAAGAACACAGCGTTCATCTTCACCATTCTCCATTTAAACTCACTAAACCTAAAAAACGACTTGAGCTGAAGCCCATTAATGCATTAAAGGAGTATTGTATGCGCTATACTTCAGTCTTCTTCAGAGTTTGCACTGAAAAAAGTGAAACAAAGTGCATTTGTATATTGGTGTAATAGTGGTTTCAGTTAAACCTGTTTTCTTCAGTTTGTCTAAAAGCAAATAATACTCTGCATACAAAATATTCGCAGAAAAACGAGTTTGGCTCGACTGCAGAAGTTATTGTGGGTTTTATTCATTTCTCTGTATTTTACAATCACAATAAACATTAAGGTCTTTTAAAGTTGTCTAAACTAAACTCAGCATTGACACAAAATATTTGCGTTTTATCAGATTATAGTTCATTTAGCTTTTGTTTATGGATAAATTAACTTATAAAAACACAAACAATTATTATATCGACCTAAATTACGTTTTGGCTCATGCCTAAAGAAAATATATTGATTAAGCAGGGTTATTTTAGTATGGTTACAGTATTAGTAATATTTTTTTTTATTTGTATATTTTATGTTTTCATTTTAAAGTTTTAGTAATTTTGTTGTGTGCTTTTCTAATTAAAAAAAAAATGTCTATGTAGTTCTTACTCATTTTTATTTCAGTTTTAGTTTTAGTTATTTTGGTATTTAAAACAAAAATGAGAACCGATAAAAATAAAACAAGTTTAAGATTTTTATATTTTATTATACTGTTAATCTTTATTTGATTTCAAGCACTACATTTTTATTTTTTTTAAATATGTCTATGTAGTTCTTACTAATTTTTATTTCAGTTTTAGTTTTAGTTATTTTGGTATTTAAAACAAAAATGAGAACCGATAAAAATAAAAATAAAAATAAAGTTTAAGATTTTTATATTTTATTATACTGTTAATATTTGATTTCAAGCACTAAAAAGTTTTTTTTTAATGGTTTTAGTTTTAATTTTTGTTTTAGTTAACTATAATAACCCTGTAATTAAGTATGGTCTTTATAATAATTTTATAATAATAAATAATTAATTAAATTAAATAATTTATAATATCTTTTTACATTGTATGAATGTTTTTGTCTTTGGGAAAATAAGGTAAATGAGGTTTAAACAAATCTGAGAAAAATTCATACGTTTATTATTATTATTATTTATTCGTTTTATTATTTTATGTATTATGTATTAGTTTTGCTGTGACGAGCATCACTAGTGAGGGGTTCAGACTCGTTCGACGCACCACCCAGGGTTTGCTGCAGAAGCTGTAGATGGAGAAGAGCGAGTTAACGCTGGGAACGGAGCCGTAGTTCAAGCCGATCACCAGGTTCCTGAAGTCCTCTCCCGGGGTCATGCTGTAGGCGTGCTGACGAACCAGCACGAAATCTGGCCTGAACGATCTGCAGAGACACACACGAGTGAAGACGCTTCATTACGGAGCAGAGCATCACGCGCTTCTGTCTTCATTTAGCATGCGTTCGTTACCAACAACACCAAAAATATCATCTTTCAAGCACGATGCACAAGCTCAGTGAATAATCTGCAAGACAAAACACTGATATCAAAGACATCATCTGTGACCCTGCAGCACAAAAGCAGTGTTAAGTCGCTGGGGGATATTTGTAGCAATAGCCAACAATACATTGTATGGGTCAAAATTATAGATTTTTCTTTTATGCCAAAAATCATTAGGATATTAAGTAAAGATCATGTTCCATGAAGATATTTTGTAAATTTCCTACCGTAAATATATCAAAACTTAATTTTTGATTAGTAATATGCATTGCTAAGAACTTCATTTGAACAACTTTAAAGATGATTTTCTCAATATTTAGATTTTTTTGCTCCCTCAGATTCCAGATTTTCAAATAGTTGTATCTCAGCCTAAAAAGGATTTTTAGACATTTTAGCTGGACGATAAGACAAAAGTACAGAATTCTATGTACGTTATGGTTTAAAAGTATGATTTTTTAAAAATAATTAATACTTTTATTGATCAAGGATGCATTAAATTGATGAAAAGTGACAGTGAAGACATTTATAATAATGTTACAAAAGATTAATTTCTGAAGATCATGTGACACTGAAGACTGGAGTAATGATGCTGAAAATACAGCTGCGCATCACAGAAATACATTACAGTTTAACAGATATTCACATAGAAAACAGCTAATTTACATTAGAATAATATTTCACATTTTTGATCAGATAAACGCAGCCTGTGTGGGCAGAAGAGACTGTAAGTGTGTGTGATTGTGTGTTTCTAAAAGGGCCGGTTCAGCTCATCCGCACACACACACACACACACACACACACACACTATTAATAGTGGCTTAACTAGTATGAGATGTCTGCTTAAGTGAGGCAGGTGTAAATAATCTCCGTGTGTTTGGCAGATGATGGGCATGTGAAGCCGAGAGTTGCTAGTTAATGTGATTTTCTACACACTGACTTCATGCATGCACTAAAAATCGTATTTTATTTCAGCTATTTGCCAAGTCAACATTTCTCATTTTCATTTAGTTTAACTTAATATGATAATAGAAACTATATAGACATATTAAAAAAAAACACACACACATCAAAAACAAATTCAAAATAATAATAAAAAGTATATAGGCATTTAAAAAAATAACAACTTTAAATTAAACATGCAACATGAAAATATAGAAATAAAAAATTATTACAAATATTAAAAAAACAATATAGACATATTTTAAAAAATTTTTAAATGAACAAAACACTAAAACTTTAACTAAAATAATAAAACCGAAACTATAAAAATAAAAATTATTCAAAATATTAATAAAAACTATATAGACATATTTTTTTTAATGAACAAAAACACTAAAATGTTAACTAAAATAAAAAAAAACTAAAATGATAAAAATATAAATAATTTAAAAAATGTATAAAAACTATAGGCATATTTTTAAAAATCAACAAAAACGCTAAAATGTTAGCTAAAATAAAACAAATCTGAAATTATAAAAATAAAAACAATTCAAAATATTAATAAAAACTATACGGACATTTATTTTATTTTTTTTATAAAAAAATGGACAAAAACACTAAAACTTTAACTAAAATAAAAACCTGAAATTATAAAAATAAAAATTATTCAAAATATTAATAAAAACTATACAGACATAAAAAAATGAACAAAAAAAGCTAAAATGTTAACTAAAATAAATAAAAAAATCCCTGAAATAAATAATTTAATTTAATTTAATTTAATTTAATTTAATGTAATTTATGCATTTAGCAGACACTTTTATCCAAAGCGACTTACAGTGCATTCAGGCTATATATTTTTTACCAGTATGTAAAAATAATTCAAAATACTAATAAAAACTATACGGACATATTTAAAAAAAAAAGTAAAAACAAAAATGAACAAAAACACTAAAACTTTAACTAAAATAAAACCCTGAAATGATAAAAATAAATACTAGTTAAAAGTGTAAAAAGTGTCTCGGTGAGAGTGAGAGAACACACCTGACCACTTTAGTTCCTCCGCGGTTCACCTGCATGTCCACCGTACAGCCGGAGTTCACATCCGACACCAGATTGATCTCCGAGAACTCCGCCTGAAACACACAACACAGCCGGAACAGTTCACTAACACTCATTCAATACATTTAACTGAAGAAAAAAACAACAACTAGCTGCCAAGGCAACATTCCTCTTACTCTTCATGATATATTCATTAATATGAAATAAGGCCTTTCACGCAATTTAAAAAAAACATCTGTGGTCAGTCATTTTATTTAAAGGAACATACGCTACTGTTCAAACGTGTTCTGATACTTTTATTCATCAAGGACGCATTACACTGAGCAAAAGTGACAGTAAAGACATTTATAATGTTACAGATTTATAATGTTCTATTTCAAATAAATGCTGTTCTTTTGAACTTTATATTTCACTATTTTTACTGTATTTTTGATCAAATAAATGCAGCTCTAGTGATACACACATTCACACACACACACACACACTCACACACTCACACACACACACGCGCACACACACACACGCGCGCGCGCGCGCGCACACACACACACACACACACACACACTCTCACACACACACACACACACACACACTCTCACACACACACACACACACACACACTCTCACACACACACACACACACACACACTCTCACACACACACACACACACACACACTCTCACACACACACACACACACACACACTCTCACACACACACACACACACACACACTCTCACACACACACACACACACACACACTCTCACACACACACACACACACACACACTCTCACACACACACACACACACACACACTCTCACACACACACACACACACACACACACACACACACTCTCACACTCTGCTCTGGCGTCGTGATCCATCTGGAATCTGGCAGGTATTTTTGGAGCTCAGGCTAATGGGTGTCATTAGGGTGAAGACATACACAGCAGAGACACGGCAGCAGACTGCAAACTGGATCTCTAAAGAATATGTTATCAGCACAGATATAACTATTTATTTATTAAAAAAAAAAAAAGTATTTTATTTGATCATTTTTTTTATTTTATACTTTTGGGAGTCCAAACAAATAAAGTCATAATATAATAAATAATAAATATAAATTCTTCAAAATAAGAATGAATGATCTATATATATTTTTTTTAAATGTATTTGTTTACTTTTTTAATTTTTTTAGAATTTTTAGAATTTTCATTAAAATCTTTTGGGAGTCCAAACAAATAAAGTCATAATATAATAAATATAAATTCATCAAAATAAGAATGAATGCATAAATGAATAAATGCAAATAATCAAAATATTTAAAATAAAATATAAAGCTTTTTATTTTTTTATTTATTTCAGGCCATTATTTATTTATTTTTTAATGGTTTTACTTTAAGTTTTAGTTGCTCTGAGGTCAAGAGGACATGAACGATGGACAGCAGGACAAACATGTGGAGCATCCAGCAGCAGATGAAGCTCAGGTGGGACGCTGGTCTGTTGAGCAGATGTTTCCATCAGGACAAACAGCAGGACCTCACAAGACTGTAAACACACTACCGGAGCGCTGACGCAAGAACACAACCGCCGTGGAGCACAAAGCGTCTGTTGTGGGTCTGTTATTAAGATCAACTGGAGATCAGCTCAGATCCACAGCATCCAGATGAAGGCTGAAGTCCAGCTGTGTGTCTGTGTGTTTTATCAGTGTTTCCTGCATACTGCTTTATGTACTGTTACAAACACGCAGTATCTAGTGTGTAGTACGCAGTAGGCTGGATGTGGGATTTGTCTGCTCCCTACTGAGGGCACGACTGAGCAGCACATGACACCTTATAAGGCAAGGCAAACACTGACGAACACTAAACCATCAGCAGAATCACAGTCTGTTATCTGGAGATGATTGATTCAATCCGTCAATGTTTCACTTTACGACTGAAATAAAACTGCATTACTTCCATCACAACAGCCACTTTTAAATATTAGCACACCTGAATACTGAGACGACAGACGAACACGAGATTAAATATGATACATGGAAAATCCACGTCAATAAGCAAAATATATTGCAAAATATTAAATAAATAAAAACTGTAAACAGTCCAATTAAATAATCATAAAGTAATACTAAATAAATAATAAATATGATTAATTAATTATTTAAAAAACTTTTAAAAGTCCAATTAAATAATCATAAAGTAATACTAAATAAATAATAAATATGATTAATTAATTATTTAAAAAACTTTTAAAAGTCCAATTAAATAATCATAAAGTAATACTAAATAAATAATAAATATGATTAATTAATTATTTAAAAAACTTTTAAAAGTCCAATTAAATAATCATAAAGTAATACTAAATAAATAATAAATATGATTAATTAATTATTTAAAAAACTTTTAAAAGTCCAATTAAATAATCATAAAGTAATACTAAATAAATAATAAATATGATTAATTCATTCATTTAAAAACTTTTAAAAGTCCAATTAAATAATCATAAAGTATTAATCAAATAAATAATAAATATGCACAATTAAAATATAAATACATATATTAAGTAAAAAACTTTAAGAAGTTGAATTAAATAATCATAAAGTAATGCTAAATAAATGCTCAATATAAATAAATTATTTAACTAAAATTAATAAATAAAAACTATAGAGTAAAATTGAATAATCATAAAGTAATAATAAAATAAGTAATAAATATAAATTAAATAAATAAAGTAAAAATGTTAAGAAATCTATTTAAATAAATAAATGAATAAATATACCTGCATATTAAAGAGTAGTAGGAAGAAGAAGAGAATTATTTCACTTCAGTTCATTCAGTTGAGTTTTTTTTTTCAAGTGCCTATTCAAATAATCATAAAGTAGTAATAAAAAATAATAAACATTATACATATATATTTTATAATTGTTTTATTTACACTGTATACTGTATATTTATATATACAGTGATGAAGCACTGATCTATAACTATCATGAACCTGTTAAAGCTGTAGGACAATGATGATGATGTGTGTGTGTGTGTGTGTGTGTGAGTGAGAGTGAGAGTGTG
>NW_015551074.1:1126492-1126693 GCF_001515605.1 Sinocyclocheilus anshuiensis | reverse complement strand
CCAAGAGTGCTTACACACACACACACACACACACACACACACACACACACACACAATGGTTCACAGATGTAGAGTTAGAGATGCTATCGGCGCTGGAACGATGGCCGTCTAGACGCTGGTCCAGAAACGACACACACGCAAACACAGGAGAATCACAGCAGAACAGAATCAGAATCAGAATGAGCTTTATTGCCAGGTATG
>NW_015551074.1:1125690-1125949 GCF_001515605.1 Sinocyclocheilus anshuiensis | reverse complement strand
CACTCACTCACACTCACACACACTCACACTCACACACACTCACACACACACACTCACACACTCACCTGCTCCACGCGGACCTCATACTCGCCGTTCAGCTTCCGTCCTCTGAAGTACTTCACCCTGAAAAACAGCACAGGAACCTCGTCACATCAAACAGCAGACAGGTCTGGATCATCTACAGCATTCTAGAGCAGTGTTTCCCAACCGGGGTGCCGTCTGTCGAGAGCAGGGGTGCCGTGTAAAAAATCATTTTTTT
>NW_015551074.1:1124203-1125109 GCF_001515605.1 Sinocyclocheilus anshuiensis | reverse complement strand
CAAATATTGTGACAAAATTTATTTTGTAGGGTGCCACAAGTTTGTTAAAATTTCCAAAGGGTGCCGCGACTAAAGAAAAGGTTGGGAAACCCTGATATAGAGCACTACTCTTACTCTTCCTGTCATATTCACACAAACTGAGAGAATACTGAGAGAATACTGTATGTAGCAGGAGCAGTACACGAGTGTGTTATTCTCACTCGCACATTCATGTTTCATTTTCACATGCATCAGCTCACAGAACAAGCACACACTCATTTGCATGTAGATTAGCACAGACTCATTATCATCCGTGACTTTGACCCTGAAGGACAGAAAACACTGGAGCATTAGAGTTAACCCTTTTAGAGTTAGTATTAGTTATAGTACTATTATTGATTATGATAAATTCATATCATTTTATTCTTCATAAATGATTGATTGAATTATATTATTATACATATATTATGATTATTATACACACTATTTTTTATGTTATTTTGTTATTGTTGTTATTATTATTTAAAATCATTATTTTATTAATATTATTATTATAACTTTTATTATAAAAATAATAATATTCATTATATCTTCCTTTCTCAATAAATGATTGATTGAATTATTATTTTATATGTATTATTATTATTATTAATATTATTATTATATACACACTATTTTTTATTTTGTTATTTTGTTGTTGTTGTTGTTATTATTTAAAATCACAAATTTGAAAGTGCCTAATTAAATAATCATAAAGTACTAATAAAATAAATAATAAACATAACTAAAACATTAACATTAACAATAAACATTAAAAATATATATTATTAATTATTATCTAATATGTACTTAGCACTCATTATAATATTGCGTGTGCGCGCACGTGTGTGTGAGTGTGTGTGTGTGTGTGTGTGAGTGTGTGTGTAT
>NW_015551074.1:1122767-1124145 GCF_001515605.1 Sinocyclocheilus anshuiensis | reverse complement strand
ACAAAGTTTCCTGTAAGGGGTAGGTTTAGGGGTAGGGTTGGTGTAGGGCAATAGCACATACAGTTTGTACAGTATAAAAACCATTACGCCTATGGAATGTCCCCATAAAACATGGAAACACAACATGTGTGTGTGTGCGTGTGTGTGCGTGCGTGTGAGTGTGTCTCTGTGTGTGTGTGAGTGCGTGCGTGAGTGCGTGTGTGCGTGCATGTGCGTGTATGCGTGTGTGTGCGTGTGAGTGTGAGCGTGCATGTGCGTGTATGCGTGTGTGTGCGTGTGAGTGTGTGTGAGTGTGAGCGTGCATGTGCGTGTTTGCCTGAGTGTGTGAGTGCGTGCATGTGCGTGTGTGTGTGTGAGTGTGTGCGTGCGTGTGTGAGTGTGTGCGTGTGTGTGTGCTGACAGACGGACGGACAGAAGCAGAGTCGCTCTGTATGGAGTGATTGTCTCCTCACACCGAGCAGCAGCGCTGGGAAAGAGGCCCCGTCCGTCAGGGGCCCGTTGTCTCCCAGAGACCCTGTGACTGCGCTCAGGAATGCACAGAGGAGCAGACAGACAGACAGCATCTGCTCTCACAGATCCTCATGTGTGTCTGACGTCGACACACTGAGAGAGACGAGACTGTTAGACTGTGACTGTGTTCCGCAGACAGCAGTGCTGAGGTCTGATGGACTCTCGCTCCCTCTAGTGGACAAACACAGTCACTGCTTCAGCTCACCTCAACCTCAACACACCTGAGCTGCCTTTTACATTTAGTGTCAAAATGTTAAAATAATAATAACAAAAGAGAATCATAGTAAAATTATATTAATTTATATTAAAATAATTAATCTATAATAATGTAGTTCAATAACACTTTTATATGACTTTTTCATTTGTGTGTGATTAAAGTTTTGTACTTTAATCTGTTTCAACTCAAAATATTTCAGAGCTTGGCAAGAAAACTATAGTAAACTGTATATTCATTATAGCAATTTCCATTACTATTTAAAAAGATTTCATTAGATTATTAGATCTTATTAGACTTTAGATTTTATTACTTTCATGACTTACATATTTTATTATTTCCATGACTTTTTCAGATTTTATTATTTCCATGCTTTTCCTCCCAGATTTTTATTAATTTCCATGAATTTTACAGATTTTTATGACTTTTTCAGCTTTTATTATTTCCATGCTTTTTCCCCCAGATTTTATTATTTTCATGACTTTTTCAGATTTTATTGTTTCCATGCTTTTCCCCCCAGATTTTATTAATTTCCATGACTTTTCCAGGTCTAGAAATCTCATTTTTATATATCCAGCTTTTCTAAGACTATGGGAATTCTATTGTGTTGAGTTGTGTGTTGTGTTGAGTTGAGTTGAGTTGAGTTGAGTTGAG
>NW_015551074.1:1120811-1121853 GCF_001515605.1 Sinocyclocheilus anshuiensis | reverse complement strand
ATGGGTTGAGTTGAGTTGTGATGTGTTGAGTTGAGTTGGGTTGAGTTGTGATATGTTGTGTTGTGTTGAGTTGTATTGTGATGTGTTGAGTTGAGTTGTGTTGTGATGTGATGTGTTGAGATGTGATGTGTTGAGTTGTGTTGTGTTGAGTTGTGATGTGTTGTGTTGTGTTGAGTTGAGATGTGATGTGATGTGTTGAGTTGTGTTGTGTTGAGTTGTGTTGAGTTGTGATATTGAGTTGTGTTGAGCTGAGTTGTGTTGTGTTGTGTTGACTTGTGTTGTGTTGAGTTGAGTTGTGATGTGATGTGATGTGTTGAGTTGTGATGTGTTGAGTTATGTGTTGTGTTGAGTTATTATGTGTTGTGTTGAGTTGTGATGTGCTGAGTTGTGATGTGATGTGTTGTGTTGTGTTGAGTTGTGATGTGTTGTGATGTGATGTGATGTGTTGTGTTGTGTTGTGATGTGTTGAGTTGTGATGTGTTGAGTTGAGTTGAGTTGTGATGTGTTGTGTTGAGTTGAGCTTTGTTGAGTTGTGATGTGTTGAATTGGGTTGAGTTGTGATGTGATGTGTTGAGTTGTGTTGAGTTGTGATGTGATGTGTTGAGTTGGGTTGAGTTGTGATATGTTGTGTTGTGTTGTGTTGTGATGTGATGTGATGTGTTGAGTTGTGATGTGTTGAGTTATTATGTTTTGTGTTGAGTTGTGATGTGCTGAGTTGTGATGTGATGTGTTGTGTTGTGTTGAGTTGTGATGTGTTGTGTTGTGTTGAGTTGAGATGTGATGTGTTGAGTTGTGTTGAGTTGTGTTGTGTTGAGTTGTGTTGAGTTGTGATGTTGAGTTGTGTTGAGCTGAGTTGTGTTGTGTTGTGTTGACTTGTGTTGTGTTGAGTTGAGTTGTGATGTGATGTGATGTGTTGAGTTGTGATGTGTTGAGTTATGTGTTGTGTTGAGTTGTTATGTGTTGTGTTGAGTTGTGATGTGCTGAGTTGTGATGTGATGTGTTGTGTTGTGTTGTGTTGAGTTGTGATGTGATGTGTTGTGAT
>NW_015551074.1:1119310-1120616 GCF_001515605.1 Sinocyclocheilus anshuiensis | reverse complement strand
TTGTGATGTGTTGAGTTGGGTTGAAATGTGATGTGATGTGTTGTGTTGTGTTGTGTTGAGTTGTGTTGAGTTGTTGAGTTGTGTTGTTGTTGTGTTGTGTTGAGTTGTGATGTGTTGAATTGGGTTGAGTTGTGATGTGATGTGTTGAGTTGTGTTGAGTTGTGTTGTGTTGTGATGTGTTGTGTTGTGTTGAGTTGAGTTGAGTTGTGGTGGTGTGTTGTGATGTGATGTGATGTGTTGTGTTGTGATGTGATGTGTTGAGTTGTGATGTGTTGAGTTGAGTTGAGTTGTGATGTGTTGTGTTGAGTTGAGCTTTGTTGAGTTGTGATGTGTTGAATTGGGTTGAAATGTGATGTGATGTGTTGTGTTGTGTTGAGTTGAGTTGAGTTGTGATGTGTTGTGTTGAGTTGTGATGTGATGTGTTGAGTTGTGATGTGTTGTGTTGTGTTGAGTTATGTGTTGTGTTGAGTTATTATGTGTTGTGTTGAGTTGTGATGTGCTGAGTTGTGATGTGATGTGTTGTGTTGTGTTGTGTTGAGTTGTGATGTGATGTGTTGTGATGTGATGTGTTGTGTTGTGTTGTGTTGTGATGTGTTGTGTTGTGTTGTGTTGTGTTGAGTTGAGTTGAGTTGAGTTGTGATGTGATGTGTTGAGTTGTTATGTGTTGTGTTGAGATGTGCTGAGTTGTGTTGAGTTGTGATGTGATGTGTTGAGTTGTGATGTGTTGAGTTATTATGTTTTGTGTTGAGTTGTGATGTGCTGAGTTGTGATGTGATGTGTTGTGTTGTGTTGAGTTGTGATGTGTTGTGTTGTGTTGAGTTGAGATGTGATGTGTTGAGTTGTGTTGTGTTGAGTTGTGTTGAGTTGTGATATTGAGTTGTGTTGAGCTGAGTTGTGTTGTGTTGTGTTGACTTGTGTTGTGTTGAGTTGAGTTGTGATGTGATGTGATGTGTTGAGTTGTGATGTGTTGAGTTATGTGTTGTGTTGAGTTGTTATGTGTTGTGTTGAGTTGTGATGTGCTGAGTTGTGTTGAGTTGTGATGTGATGTGTTGAGTTGTGATGTGTTGTGTTGTGATGTGATGTGTTGAGTTGTGATGTGTTGAGTTATGTGTTGTGTTGAGTTGTTATGTGTTGTGTTGAGTTGTGATGTGCTGAGTTGTGATGTGATGTGTTGTGTTGTGTTGAGTTGAGCTGTGTTGAGTTGAGTTGTGATGTGTTGAATTGGGTTGAGTTGTGATGTGATGTGTTGAGTTGTGTTGAGTTGTGTTGTGTTGTGTTGAGTTGGGTTGAGTTGTGATATGTTGTG
>NW_015551074.1:1116268-1119219 GCF_001515605.1 Sinocyclocheilus anshuiensis | reverse complement strand
TTGGGTTGAAATGTGATGTGATGTGATGTGATGTGATGTGATGTGTTGAGTTGTGTTGAGTTGTGATGTGTTGAGTTGAGTTGAGTTGAGTTGTGATGTGTTGTGTTGAGTTGAGCTTTGTTGAGTTGTGATGTGTTGAATTGGGTTGAAATGTGATGTGATGTGATGTGATGTGATGTGATGTGATGTGATGTGATGTGTTGAGTTGAGTTGTGTTGTGATGTGATGTGTTGAGTTGTGATGTGATGTGTTGAGTTGGGTTGAGTTGTGATATGTTGTGTTGTGTTGTGATGTGATGTGTTGTTGTTGTGTTGTGTTGAGTTGAGTTGAGTTGTGATGTGTTGAGTTGAGTTGTGATGTGTTGAGTTGAGTTGGGTTGAGTTGTGATATGTGGTGTTGAGTTGTGATATGTTGTGTTGTGTTGTGATGTGTTGAGTTGGGCGTCTCTCACCAGTCTGTGTGCGGCTCGTCGATGACCAGCAGGACTTTGGGTTTGCGTTCGGCGGGTTTAGCGGCGTCTGCGTGCGCGGCGGAGGCTTTGGCCTGAACAGCGCTGGCGATCTGAGCCGTCTTCACCACGCTGGAGAAGGAGCTGAGGAAGCCCGCGGGGCCCGGGGCAGGGGCCGGGGCTGGGGCCGGCGGCGGGCGGCGCTCTGTGGCCGGAGATGCTGGAGAGCTGCTGGAGCTGGAAGGACGCTGCAGGTCCATCATGTAGCCGTTGGGCAGATTGGCTACAAAACTGCTGTCCGACAGACGCCTGCGCAGGTAATTCATGATGACTCGCCTGAGACACACACATTAACCTCAGTGAGTTTCATTCTTTACTGTTATTCATCTTCAGGACTTTTTCAGATTTTATTATTTTCAGCGAGTTTTATTTATTAATTTATTACATAATCCATACATTTTGTCAGATTTTATTAATTGATTCATTTCCACACATTTTGTCAGATTTTGTTAATTAATTTTCACACGTTTTGTCAGATTTTAATTAATTTCCACACATTTTGTCAGATTTTAATTAATTAATTTCCACACATTTTGTCAGATTTAATTCATAAATTTCCACACGTTTTGTCCGATTTTAATTCATTAATTTCCACACATTTTGTCAGATTTTAATTCATTAATTTCCACACATTTTGTCAGATTTTGTTAATTACTTAATTTCCACATATGTAGTCAGATTTTAATTAATTTCCACACATTTTGTCCGATTTTAATTAATTAATTTCCACACATTTTGTCAGATTTTGTTAATTACTTAATTTCCACATATGTAGTCAGATTTTAATTAATTTCCACACATTTTGTCCGATTTTAATTAATTAATTTCCACACATTTTGTCAGATTTTGTTAATTAATTAATTTCCACGACTTTTCCAGGTCTAGTAATCACATATTCTCTCATATATCCAGGTTTCCCAGAGACTGAATTCTGTTCTTCAATACAAGTTGAAGTTAAGGAAGCAAAATGAGAGAAGTACGAACGTCTTAATGAGCGCTGCAGTCATTAGAATAACGAGCGTTTGACTGCAGGGATCAACAGCCGACGCTAATGAAACATGTCCAACAACACAACAAAAGAGCGAAATAAACTCTAGTCTTACATAACGGATGTGAGACGACAGCGAGAGCGTTCAGTTCTAGAAGATCCGCAGATCTTAATTAGCAGCAGCAGTGTCATTAACACAGCAGTCGCCTAGCAACCGCTTCCGCTTGATCACATGACCTCTCAGAGATCAGAAGATGGAGATCATTAGCATCAGACGCATCACGGCTAATGAGCTACGCTAGCCTGCAGAACGCAAATCACAGATTCATGAACTCGACACAGAACTGAACAGAATACAAGAGAAATTCTACTTTAAAAATGGCACAATGGAATTGAATAGAAATTCAAATTGATGCAGAAAAGAAATGATCTAAGATTATCTAATATCAATAAACTCAAAATATGTAATAGAACTCAATAAAATATCAACTCAATAAAATATAGAATAGAATTTCACTAGAATAGTTATTGAAAACAACTGAACAGAATAAAATGGAAATTTAATTAATTAAAATAAATAGTTCTAGGAAAGAAATTAAACAATAAGAATTTATCTTTTATTTTATTTAATACTTCAATAGATTATAACAGACTAATCCAATAAAACAGATATACTAAATTATTATACTAATAAAAATGTTGTAGAAAAGAACAGAATAAAACAATTTTTGCAATTTTGTCTGTATCTCATTTATCTTATATTTTCTATAATAATGTATTGGAATATAAAGGGTTAATTCAATAAAATACAATAGAATTTCAGTAGAATAGTTATAGAATAAAACAGAATTTTTGCAAAATAATAAATTAAATCAAATACAAGATTGTCTGATATCATACTGTATAATTTAATAATGCAGTGGAATATTATAAATTCATTAATTCAATAAAACACAGAATAGAATTTCAGTAAAATAGTTATAGAATAAAACAGAATTTTTGCAAAATAATAAATTAAATCAAATACAAGATTATCTGATATCATACTGTATAATTTAATAATGCAGTGGAATATTATAAATTCATTAATTCAATAAAATAGTTAAAGAATTCAACAGAACAGAATCAAACAGAAATTCAATTAAAAATGGAAAATTGCAACAACAACAAAAAAAAGGAAAATTAAACAGAGGGTTAGGGTTAAATCAAGTCAGTGAATAAATAATTTAATAAAGTTTGAAGAAACACACACACACACACACACACACACACACACATATACACGCAGAGCACACTACTGTATGAAATATTGATAATTTGAGGAGACACACACACACACACACACACACACACACACACACACACACATATACACGCAGAGCACACTACTGTATGAAATATTGTCATATTGATTATATTATAAATATTATACATCGCCTACGCAATACGCAACGC
>NW_015551074.1:1115341-1116086 GCF_001515605.1 Sinocyclocheilus anshuiensis | reverse complement strand
TAAGGAGATATTTTAATTATTTATTAATAAATTAGTGTTTTCTGAGTCCGTGTCGCAAAGAAGATCCTGACTCGCCATCTCCTCATCGGACGCACCTTTAGAGTGAAGTGCATTTTTACGGATTTTATAAAATTAGTTTGAAAGTAGTAATTTTAAAGCTTTCTACAGATATATTTAGCAAGTCTGTGAGGCAAGTATTCGCTGAGTTTCGGTTCATCATTGTGAAGCCCTCCTGGCCGAAATTGCAGAAAGCGCATCCTTTATTTTATAAAAGCACAACGTTTTGTTGATATTGTGAGTGCACACAAATAAAAGTAGACCCTTTACAGTTCCGAGTGATGTATTACTCTTACCTTTATGAGCAAAAATGACGACATATTTTAAGTTGTTTCCACTGCAAGTGATCGCGCCGGCGCCTCCGTGTCCTGTGAAGCACGCTTTAGCTCTCCGCACAAACGATTAGATATGCGTCTAACAGCGCACATTTATATAGGTTAAACATTGAAACTAACATTGTGATATGCTTGAACTGTTTTATATCTATATATTTTATTTTAGGCAAGTCGTAATTTTTTTGAGAAGGCTTGATCAAACATGATCAACATGATCTGTCCGCTGGCCGCTTGGTCGCTACTTTAAAAAACAAAAACTTACATTTAACGAACAAAAAAAATGCTCCAAACGTTTTTCTAAATTAACTTAATAAAGAACCGAAACAAAATATAATCACTTTGACATTACATAC
>NW_015551074.1:1114053-1114566 GCF_001515605.1 Sinocyclocheilus anshuiensis | reverse complement strand
TTGTGATATGCTTGAACTGTTTTATATCTATATATTTTATTTTAGGCAAGTCGTAATTTTTTTGAGAAGGCTTGATCAAACATGATCAACATGATCTGTCCGCTGGCCGCTTGGTCGCTACTCTAAACATTTAAACTAACATTGTGATATGCTTGAACTGTTTTATATCTTTAGATTTTATTTTAGGCAAGTCCTGATGATTTGAGAAGGCTAAATGGATCAAACATAGGCTATGATCAACTCACTGTCTGCCGCTGGGTCGTTACTTTAAAAAACAAAAACTTACATTTAACGAACAAAAAAAATGCTCCAAATGTTTTTCTAAATTAACTTCATAAAAAAACGAAACAAAATATAATCACTTTGACATTACATACCAAACTGAACTATTTTAATAGCTGAAACAGTGGTAAGCTGTTTTGGGAGAAGGGGGGGAGACGGGCTCGGGTCGGGCTAGGGCCTATATTTGAGGCCCGTGCAGGGCTCTAACACACACTCACACACACACACTCA
>NW_015551074.1:1101102-1113916 GCF_001515605.1 Sinocyclocheilus anshuiensis | reverse complement strand
TCCCACACTCACACTCACACACACACACACACACACACACACACACACACACACTCACACACACACAGGATGAGGCGGAACGCAGCACATTACAGCTGCAGAAGCGGTTTGTGTCGACGGCCTGCAGTATTACTGCTGCTGTCATTACAGAGCCCGGCTAAAAATACTGAACGCTCTGCAGGACTCCAGCAGCCTTTCTGAGCTGAGATTCTGCAGCACGACACCAGCGTGACGAAACTAACCATCCCTCACACAGCACAGGGCCAAAACGCCAAAGCAATCAGCTTTGAAAAAGCACTATGTAAAAAAATAAATAAACATTTATCATTGTTGCTATATCATTTTTAATACATTTATTTATTTACATTTAGTTATTAAGCATTTTATCCAAAGCCACTTACAAATGAGGACATTAGAAGCAATCAAAATCAACAAAAGAGCAATAATATGTAAAACAGCATGAGCACAGTATCGTTATTAAATTAAATTATACATTTATCCTAATAAATAAATGTATCAAAAGAGGAGGGACCCATTAGGATTGCTTTTTATCGAAAATTAGTGTCATCAATAAATGATCTCTAATGGTCTGAAGGTTAAACCCCATCCTAAATTATTATATAAACAATAAAAACAGCATAAAAACAGGAGAGAAATAAATAAAAGTGTCAGATGCACACAGCATGAGGAGTCAGGAGGCGACGCGGTGACGTCACGACGCACGCTTGACCGCCAGCGGCGCGGTTGATTGACAGCAAGAATCAAAGGAGAAGTGTGCGCATGCGCACTGCGCAGCTTCTCCCGGAATAAACACCCGTTTATTCACACTGACCGCTCTCGCAAGGCTAACAAGTGCTCTGATGTTTTCATAAATTAGTAATTAATAAAAATCAAACGAAGCAGGAGTGAATAAAGGCGGCTGTGAGAGATATATGAAGGGATTCCCTCACCGATATCCATTACAACAATCGCATCTGCGTGCAGATATATGATGACGTTTTCATAATTATCCCTCATTACCACACAGCATCTCTAAATGCCCACACATCAAAAACTGGAGGAGAAAAGCACAATATTCGGGGTATTCATCAGATTTTCCCTTAGCGTATTAGTAATACTCGGTACTGACAAATTCAAAAAGGCCATAAATAAATAAAAAACGATATAGAAATAAAATCAGATTTGTTATTTACCTCTGTAACGTCCACGCTCGTGCCGCACCGACTCCAGCAGCAGCGCTCGCGCTCACGGTGCGTGACCGGAACGTGCGGGAGCCGCCGCATTAACTCACTCGCATCCGATTGGACGAGCGCTCTCTCCTCATGAATATTTAATGAAAGGCACTTAGACGCGCAAGCGCAGAGCTGCGATGGATGCGCCGCTCAAGAGATGCGAAGCTTTATCGATGAGATTAATGAAATGCGGTTGATAAGTAAGACGAGACCCGTCTGTAGCTTCATTGCAATACCATATGTTTTTCCTTGTTCTGTTTTCTTGTTGTATTTTAGTGTTTACAGCCAGAAACTGATTCTGTGCCAGACGCTGATTATTATGCGACACATAACATATGAAGTATTAAAAAAATAATAATAATTACTGTGAAAAATACAGTAAAATAATCAAAGAACAGCTCTTTTGGACTCAAGAAACGGATGAACAATCAAAAGGCAATAAATAAGAAATTATGCACTCAAAACAGAACCAGTTTAATCCCAAATCTTTCCCAGACATGAAAATATCCAGATGTGTCAATAGTAACCCTTTGAAATAATAATAATTTTTTACTTTTTTTTAAGTGTGTTAAAAATTGTGTTTTATGGTCAGTCACAATTAATGTGCATACTGAATTTATATATACATACTGATAAAAAGTGCATAAATGCAAAGTGCATACATTTAATTTAATATATAGTATTTATATATCTCAGCCCAGCTATTTTAAACCGTTTGATCACATTCTAGGGTTATTATTATTATGCATAACAACACTGATAGGAACACTGAGATAAAAGACAAAAAAACACTTTTTGTGAACAAATTGTTACTTTATTGTAACATATATCATAAAATTGTTATATTAGTGCTACCAGTATTCTAACATCAATATTGTAACTTATTTGTAACGTTGGAACTTTTAAGTTGAATGCAATATTTCCTTCACTAACAACTGCAACTGGCTTTATATGTAAGCCTAAATGCACTATTGTGACCTTCAACATGTTTCCTCGTTCTATGACCACAGTCAGTGTCATTTTTAGAGCTTAATAAATGAAAACCTTCTTCTTTATAGTGACCGGTGGGATCTAAGGGGTTAATGGTCTCGGGTGAAATATGATCCAGACATGTTCTTTAAGGATATGCTGAAGATTTGTTAAAGCATCTAACAAATGTATACATGTGAAGACCAAAGACACAAAAGAGCTGTTTAGTGTCAGCTTTTGTTCCATGAAGTCCATCCTAACCACCTCTGACCAGGACAGAACTAAATGTCAGGAGTTTACAATAAAAGTGTTTAGTACACACAATTAAACTGCACATTTATAAGTGCTGTGGCTGTCAGGTGATCATGCCGTTATATGACTAGATTATACGATAGAAAGCTTTTCAGTATCAGTGTGGACATGCACTCTATCTGTTCAGCCAGAGAGAGAGAGATCAATAATTAACTGTCATGTCTATATGAAATGCATAAAGCATCCTGATATCCTGAAACATTTCCATAAATAACTGGTTTAATGAAGAGTCAAAACAAATATTATCTCAACTGTGCACAATGTTACTGACACGCGTACTGAACTGCACTGACAGCCATTCTAGGAACATATGAGACAGGAAGTGCAGTGGAAATGTCCTCAGCTGAGACAGGAAGTGCAGTGGAAATGTCCTCAGTTGAGACAGGAAATGCAGCAGAGGCACCTTTAGCTGAGACAGGAAGTGCAGTGGAGATGCATTCAGCTGAGACAGGAAGTGCAGCAGAGACACTTTTAGCTGAGACAGGAAGTGCAGTGGAAATGTCCTCAGATGAGACAGGAAGTGCAGTGGAAATGTCCTCAGTTGAGACAGGAAGTGCAGTGGAAATGTCCTCAGTTGAGACAGGAAATGCAGCAGAGGCACCTTTAGCTGAGACAGGAAGTGCAGTGGAAATGTCCTCAGCTGAGACAGGAAGTGCAGTGGAAATGTCCTCAGATGAGACAGGAAGTGCAGCAGAGACACTTTTAGCTGAGACAGGAAGTGCAGTGGAAATGTCCTCAGATGAGACAGGAAGTGCAGCAGAGACACTTTTAGCTGAGACAGGAAGTGCAGTGGAAATGTCCTCAGCTGAGACAGGAAGTGCAGTGGAAATGTCCTCAGCTGAGACAGGAAGTGCAGTGGAAATGTCCTCAGCTGAGACAGGAAGTGCAGTGGAAATGTCCTCAGATGAGACAGGAAATGCAGCAGAGACACTTTTAGCTGAGACAGGAAGTGCGGTGGAAATGTCCTCAGTTGAGACAGGAAGTGTCTCAGGAAGTTCAACATGATTTTTATATCGCTGAGGGACGCTGGTATTGAATGGTTTGGGAAACAAAATCAACAGTGAGATTTCAGTCAGTCATTCACATCTATTTGAGGATTATGAGGAAAAAGGTCAATAAATGAATTCCCTTAAAGTTGTGTATTGGAAAGTTTTATTGTGACAAGTATCTCAAATATTGAGATTATTCCAAAGATTACATTGCCATTAAAGTATTAATTATTAGTATAAAAATGGCATTAATTATTCTGATTGATATTGAAAGCTGGCATGAAATAAAAATTCACTGTCTGTTTTCCAAATGCATGTTACAGATCTAACAATTCATCCATGTATATGTTTCTTTTTTTAATTATGATTATGTAGGTCTTCTTCTTCTCCAGTTGCCCGCTTAAGCTCCGCCCCTGCAAGCTCACGCTCATCTGCATACTTTTGAGAGCCCCGCCCACATCTCGACAAATAACCCCGCCCCACATTTTTTTCTTTTTATTGATAATCTGTCACATTTGGATGTATGTCAGAATAAAGAAGAAAGGATCTGTCGCCACTCACCCATTTTTCTATTATTGTGTTATCACAGTATTGTATTATCAGTATGAATTTTTTACTGGCTTCCACTAAAGCAATGACGTTCAGGAAATAATGCACTCTGACTTTGAAGACTTTGGAGGAGTTGAGGCATGTGAGGAAAAAGATCGTGAGGGAGAAACACGCGAGGAGGAGGCGCTTGAGGATGAAATGTACGAGGCTGTATATGAAGATGATGCTGCTGAGGAGGGTTTATAGAAGGGGTTGTTTGAGGAGGAGGAATATGAAGAAGATGCATTTGTGGAGGGAATATGGCGAGTGACTGCAGGAACAGCTACACGGCTCCTCACTGCCACTGCTGGATTTGCCACCGCAGGACGGCTCGGTGAATCAAAGCCACCGACATCTCTGTACTCGATGAGATACTCGGGGTAGATCTGGTGCTTTTCAAACACCACAAATACGGACGGATCGAAGACGTCATTCACACAGCTGTCGTAGAAGACGGTGTCTCCTCCGTCTTTGGATGGAGGCCGGAGGTAGCTGGATTCACCTTTGGTGTAGCTGCCAACCAGAATGCGACACACGAACATGGAACGAGTGCCTGCGTCTTTGGTGTAGCTGTGCGAGTATTTGGCATCCCTGGCAAAGTAACTACCTGCAAAAGAGACGTATTTCAGGCTCTTTTAGAAGGGGAAAGATGTTGCATGCATTTAAGAGACTAGTTAAACCAAAAAATGTGCTCATTCTCAGGCCACCCGAGATCATCAGGTTTGGAGAAATGCAGCATTGCATCAGTGTCTCAGCAATGGATGCTCTGCAGTGAATGGGTGCCGTCAGAATGAGAGCTGATAAAAACGTAAGTAATCCACAGCACTCAGTTAACATCTGGAGAAGACAAAAGCTGAAACAAATCCAGCATCAAGACGCTTTTAACTAAAATACATAAGAGTCCATAATCCATAATAACGCTTCCTCCAGTGAAAAAGTGCATCTGTTGTCTCTCACATATTAGTTTAGAGCTGTTTAAACGCTGCTTGATCTGTGCAGATTTCTCTCCTGATTCAGACCAGAACACTTTTTCACTGGAGGAAGCGTTATTATGGATTATAGACTCTATGTATTTTAGTTAAAAGCGTCTTGATGCTGGATTTGTTTCAGCTTTTGTCTTCTCCAGGTGTTAACTGAGTGCTGTGGATTACTTACGTTTTTATCAGCCCTCGTTCTGACGGCACCCATTCACTGCAGAGCATCCATTGCTGAGACATTTCTCCAAACCTGATGAAGAAACAAACTCGGATGGCTTCAGAGGGTGAGCACATTTCCAGCAAATTCTCATTTCTGGTTGAACTATTTCTTCAATACTGTTTCTTTAACCGAACGCCACCTTTTCCGTAGGCCGTGCCGTGAGTCCCACAGATCCTCCAGTCGAAGTTGTTGTGGCAGATGGCATCTAAATGCGTGCTGTCGGTGCCGTGGAAGAGCTGCTTCTCGGTCACGTCTCTGCCTCCGTTGTTCTTTTTCATGAAGTCCTTCTGCCTAAAAGTGGCGCAACCGTCAGACGTGCTGTAATCGATCTGGACGCTCAGGTGAGTGCATGTCTTGTGGACTTACCACTGATAAACTTCCCATAATGCTTTGTTCTGGATCCTCTCGATCTTCAGGATTCGGAAGCCGACCATGGTGCGACTGAACAGTTCTTTGATTTTGATGTGTTCGGCTGACGTGCTCTGCAGCGACACACTCTGTGTAAAACAGCACAGAACGATATAAACAGAGATCCACGTAAAGTCACCGATAAATGATTCCACTCACCTTGTATCCGGTTTCAGGAGTCAGGGCTTTATCCCAGTGCTCCGGCAGAGCCTTGAAATTGTTGGGCGTCCTTTTACTGAGAACAGAGAGAGGAGTTTTTTCATCATACAGGTTTCGGAGAGTCTGAGAGAGAATGAGGAGTGTTTACTTACGTTGTCTTGATTGTTCGAACATCAGCCGCTGACACAAATTTGGGACGACGTCTGACGACTTTTTTGGTTGTGTAGCGTTTGTTTGTCTGGATCATATCTGAAGAGCAAGATTAGTTCAGACGGCATCAAGAGAGCTGCATGAAGCTTTTTCAAGACTATTATAAGTATAATGTATGTGAGGGTGTGCGATATTGACAATATTTAAACAATATTCTGCGCTGGTATAGTTTGTGCAATTACACTGATTTAAATTGAACGTTAAACGTTAATATATTGATCATGTTCTATTCTGTAATCTTAATATAAATCATAGCTGTCAGAATAAAAAGGTTGCATTTTATGCATTTTATCCCTGATGAAAATGAACTATGGTTTTACTAAAGTGACCGTAGTTCAACTATAGTATTTGTAGATTTCCATGGTTACCACTACAGTAAACATATCTGAACCATGTGTAAACAAAAATATAATCTAGTAAATTGCAATTAAAGCATGCTGAATGTTAGAATGCGTTTCAAATATAAAGTTAAGTGGGTATCATTACCCATTAATCATTCTTAACTGAAAAGTTCAGTTTAGAAGTATCGTATCGGTATCGATATTGACGATACTGGCATTTAAAGGTATCGGTATCGTATCGAAAACAAAATAAGTGGTATCGACCATCCCTTCTTTGGCTGGTTTAGTCCGATCATGGATAATTTCATTAATAATTTAATTTATAATTTAAATAAATGACACTTAAAACCGCCAGTAGATGGCAGTAATTCCCTGTTTTAATGAGTGATTCAATGAATCATTCATTTAAATGATTAGTTCAAAACGGCTGATTCATTCAGAAACGAAGCAAGTGATTTATGAATGGATCATTGAATCATTGACTCAAATGATTAATTCTAAAACAGATTCATTCAGGAACGAATCACTGCAGTGTTGCTCTGTTCCTCTCCGGCTTTGTTTGAAACAGAAAAAAACAGACAATATTGTGTCTAAAATGTAACTCGCTCGATATCAGCTTCTTGTTTGTTAAACTGTTGTATAAAATCAATATCACATTCACGATTGCGCTCACGTGCTGATATTTAGGAAAACAGCA
The DNA here is from genome assembly GCF_001515605.1 of Sinocyclocheilus anshuiensis. Classification (NCBI taxonomy): domain Eukaryota; kingdom Metazoa; phylum Chordata; class Actinopteri; order Cypriniformes; family Cyprinidae; genus Sinocyclocheilus; species Sinocyclocheilus anshuiensis. The sequence continues at coordinate 1,106,814 of NW_015551074.1, read as the reverse complement.
CTTGTGTGATATTACTTAACTATATCATATCTTATAAATACACAAAAACAAAAACCTACAGCGATATTTTTTTCTTTCATAACATGAATTATATGCTCATTCTAACTGCATTCTAATAGGCTTCATCATGCAGTGAATGCTTTCGGGTTCTCAAGACCCAAACTATGTTTTTTTGTTAATTATGCGACATACTCGATAATGTCAGCTCGCACATCGTCAATAAGGGTCAATTTTTCGAAATTGAGATTTATGCATCACATGAAAGCTGAATAAATAAGCTTTCCATTGATGTATGGTTTGTTAGTATCGGACAATATTTGATTTATATTTTCGAGATGCAACTATTTGAAAATCTGGAATCTGAGGGTGCAAAAAAATCAAAATATTGAGAAAATCATCTTTAAAGTTGTTCAAATTAAGTTCTTAGCAATGCATATTGCTAATCAAAAATGAGGTTTTAATATATTTACGGTAGGAAATGTACAAAATATCTTTACTTAATATCCTAATGATTTTTGGCATACATTTTTTTTAATAATTTTGACCCATACAATGTTTTTTTGGCTATTTCTAAAAATATACCCGTGCTACTTAAGACTGGTTTTGTGGTCCAGGGTCACATATGTGAATATATATTAAGTAATGATTAGTTCTCGTACGTCTGCGATCCGGCGGTGAACTCCACCACGGCGTTGCTATCGGCCTGGAACTTCTGCTCGAGTTCAGCACTGGAGATGGAGGACAATCCATGACCCCCGTCCTGATCAATAAAGAGAAAAAAAAAGAACATCAAAAGAGCGCAAGATGTTGAAAAGCATAGTTAGGATACTCAAAAAGCCACTTGCCGCTGTGGCATACTGGATCCAGTTTCCGTACTCGTCCTCCCAGTACCAGATCCACTCGGTGGTCAGGATGAAGGTGGGCTGGAGCACCGACGGTACTGTCGACAGACGCCGCACGCTGTAACAGCCTTGGGTCATCGTATCGAAATAAACCATGTTCATTCCAGAGCTTTGATAGACAGAGAAACCGTCAGAACACTCAATAAACCACTGATTATTCATGCACTGCCTACTAACTGCCAGTGTTGGGGAAAGTTACTTTTAATTGTGTTACTCCACAAAAAAGTAACTAATTGCGTTACTTAGTTACTTTTTATAGAAAGTAATGCAATACAAAGTTCTGGCATGAAACTCTAGATGGCGCAGTCTGATAGGTCTAACTCAATCTGACTTAATGACATCATATTAAATGGCAGCTGATTGGTTCTCTCCTGTATCAGCAGCCAATGAGCTTGCAGCTCAACATTCAAATATTTGGCTAGTGCTTGTGGTAGCAGTTGCAGCGCGCTTTAGAAACCCTCCACCTTCCCCAGCTCCACCTGTATAGATCTGCTAAGGGTGATTCATGTATGCTATGGGCTTATTTCATACATGTTATATGTGCAGCAGCAGTATTTCTTACATGCTCACAGCAGCATGTTGTGGATGTATTGGCAGCAGCAGCAGCAGCGTAGCAGATCTATTCCGCCAAGACCAAATACATTAACATTGTCATGTGCATTACCATGCCAATCCCTCGGAGAGTTGTCAGTTGACAGAATTACGTTTCTTTTGCGTTACTTTTTGTCACCTGGGCTGGGCTTGTTTATTTGTTTTTTTAATAAAATGCATTACTTTACTAGTTAATTGAAAAAGTAATCTGATTACTTGCGTTACTTGTAATGCATTATCATATATATATATATATATATATATATATATATATATATATATATATACAGTATATATCACACACCCCTAAATGTAAGATGATTTTGAGGTTACCTGTGAAGCTGAGCTCGTATGTCTGCGATCCGGCGGTGAACTCCACCACGGCGTTGCTATCGGCCTGGAACTTCTGCTCGAGTTCAGCACTGGAGATGGAGGACAATCCATGACCCCCGTCCTGATCAATAAAGAGAAAAAAAAAGAACATCAAAAGAGCGCAAGATGTTGAAAAGCATAGTTAGGATACTCAAAAAGCCACTTGCCGCTGTGGCATACTGGATCCAGTTTCCGTACTCGTCCTCCCAGTACCAGATCCACTCGGTGGTCAGGATGAAGGTGGGCTGGAGCACCGACGGTACTGTCGACAGACGCCGCACGCTGTAACAGCCTTGGGTCATCGTATCGAAATAAACCATGTTCATTCCAGAGCTTTGATAGACAGAGAAACCGTCAGAACACTCAATAAACCACTGATTATTCATGCACTGCCTACTAACTGCCAGTGTTGGGGAAAGTTACTTTTAATTGTGTTACTCCACAAAAAAGTAACTAATTGCGTTACTTAGTTACTTTTTATAGAAAGTAATGCAATACAAAGTTCTGGCATGAAACTCTAGATGGCGCAGTCTGATAGGTCTAACTCAATCTGACTTAATGACATCATATTAAATGGCAGCTGATTGGTTCTCTCCTGTATCAGCAGCCAATGAGCTTGCAGCTCAACATTCAAATATTTGGCTAGTGCTTGTGGTAGCAGTTGCAGCGCGCTTTAGAAACCCTCCACCTTCCCCAGCTCCACCTGTATAGATCTGCTAAGGGTGATTCATGTATGCTATGGGCTTATTTCATACATGTTATATGTGCAGCAGCAGTATTTCTTACATGCTCACAGCAGCATGTTGTGGATGTATTGGCAGCAGCAGCAGCAGCGTAGCAGATCTATTCCGCCAAGACCAAATACATTAACATTGTCATGTGCATTACCATGCCAATCCCTCGGAGAGTTGTCAGTTGACAGAATTACGTTTCTTTTGCGTTACTTTTTGTCACCTGGGCTGGGCTTGTTTATTTGTTTTTTTAATAAAATGCATTACTTTACTAGTTAATTGAAAAAGTAATCTGATTACTTGCGTTACTTGTAATGCATTATCCTCAACACTGCTAACCTGTATGTTCTTGCAGCATCGCAGTAATCTTTCTCGATGGCTTCGTTGTCAGGAAGAGCCTTCCATTCGGATCCTTCCTTAACTTCCCATTTATAGGGCAGAGTGGAATGCTCCTTCCAACACGAGCCTGGAAACACAAGCGTTCAGCTGCGTTCATGGTGAACATCACTCTATGAATCACACAAGCGCAGCAGAATGCCGCTCTTACCACCGTGCTTGCAGTGTCCTTTGACGAAATACATGCAGATCTCCGTTTTCTCTGAGAGAAGAGACACACACACAATTCTGTAAGTGACTTTCAGGCTGAATTTTCCTAATATTGCATTCTTGCTTTTAAAACATATGGAAGCCCGTTTCTGCCAGTGAATAAAAAATTAAAAAGGTAATTGCAACTTTTTATCTCACAATTTTCTGACGTTTTTCTCAGAATTGCAAGATATAAACTCGCCATTGCGAGTTATAAAGTGAGAATTGCGTGATATAAACTCGCAATTCTCAGAAAAAAAAGTCAGAATTGCATGATGTAAACCCACAATTGCGAGAAAAGTTTTTTTTTCAGAACTGGACTTTATAACTTGCAATTGCAAGTTTATCTCGCAATTCTGACTTTTTTCTCGCAATAGTAAAAAAAAGTCAGAATTGCGAGTTTATTTCTCACAATCCAGACTTTATAATTTGCAAATTCTAATTTATATTGAGTTTATATCAAGCAATTCTGAGAAAATGCAATTCTGACTTTTTTCCTCGCAATAGCAAGTTTATATCGTATAATTTTGACTTTCTTCTCACAATTGCGAGTTTATATATCACAATTCTTAAAAAATGTAAACTCGCGATTGCAGGAAAAAAGTCAGAATTGCGAGTTTATTTCTCACAATCTTGACTTTATAACTCGCAAATGCAAATTTATATTGAGTTTATATCAAGCAATTCTGAGAAAATGCAATTCTGACTTTTTTCTCGCAATTGCGAGTTTATATCCCCCAATTCTAACTTCTATGTAACTCACAAATGCAAATTTATATCTCACAATTCTGAGAAAAGAAGTCAGCATTGGGAGAGAAAAGTCAAAATTGCGATATATAAACTCGCATTTGTGAGAAAAAAGTTTGTCGCAATTTGCAAAATGTAGCAAAAAAGTCAGAATTGCGACAAACTTTTTTTCTCGCGAATGTGATGTAAACTCGCAATTGCAGGAAAAAAGTCAAAATTGCGATATATAAACTTCGTGAGTATTCGCGAGAAAAAAGTTTATATGTCGCAATTCTGACTTCTTTCTTGCAATTGCGAGTTTATCTCACAATTCTGAGAAAAGAGGTCTGCATTGTGAGAAAAAAGTCAGAATTGCGAGTTTATGTGATTTTTCTTGCAATAGCAAGTTTATTTCTCGCAATTTTGACTTTCTTCTCACAATTGCGAGTTTATATCTCACAATTCGTAAAAAATGTAAACTCACAACTGCAAGAAAAAAGTCAAAATTGCGATATATAAACTTGTATTCGTGAGAAAAAATTTATGTTGCAATTTCGACTTTTTTCTTGCAATTGTGAGTTTATATCTCACAATTCGTAAAAAAATTTAACTTACAATTGCAAGAAAAAGAGTTTTTCTCACAATTCTTTTCTCAGAATTGTGAGATAAAATGTCACAATTACTTTTTTTTTTTATCGTTTTTTTATTCAGTGGTGGAAACGGCTCCCATAAAGCATGTATGTGTTACCTGTGTTGTTTTGTGGAGGCCTCTGAGCCCCCTGTCCTCTGACTGCGTTAAAACCGCTCGACGGTCTCCGGTTCTGTGCATTCGGGCCTCTTCTGGGGTTCGGTCCCGCAGCGTTTGGAGCAGAAGGTGCCTTGGAAAGACGCCTCAGGACTTCAATGTTGGAGTACAGATCCTTCATGATGGCCATGAGTTCGGCGGGGACGCCTCTGTCCTGCAGCGTCTTCAGCGGATGCGGCTCGTAGAAGTCATGAGCGCGAGTGCAGTCGCAGGAGCCTCGCAGATATTTCTCGCAGATGTGGAGCCTCTTACAGTTCTCGGCGTCCGGACAGCGGCCGTATTCTCCCGTGCCATTATTATACGAATGACACACCTGAGAAACAAGCACCACTTTTCAAGTTCAACTCAGAACTCTATACTTAGAGTAAAACGTGTGAAATGCTCACCGCTGGCAGGAGTGTGTTATCGCTCTGCATAAGCAGAATGCACAGCTCCTTTTCGTCCAGTGTGTTCAGACCGTGAGCGGTCAGAACTAATGCATTCTGACCTGAGAGCAGATCGTGACTGAAGCGGCATCCTCGTCTGCAAGTGAAAACATTTATTTAGGGAACAGACAGTTTTTGTATTGCACTTGGTTTTATTTTAGTTACTTGTAGGCAGTGAGATGCAGATTGTTTCTTCATCAGGTTTGGAGAAATGTAGCATTGCATCAGTGTCTCACTGCAAGTGAATGGGTGCCGTCAGAATGAGAGCTGATAAAAACATGCAATATAAGTGCATCTCCTGTTGTCTCTCACATATTTGTTTAGAGCTGTTTAAACGCTGCTTGATCTGTGCAGATTTCTCTCCTGATTCAGACCAGAACACTTTTTCACTGGAGGAAGCCTTATTATGGATTATGGACTCTATGTATTTTAGTTAAAAACGTCTTGATGGTGGATTTGTTTCAGCTTTTGTCTTCTCCAGATGTTCACTGATGGACTGGAGTGCTGTGGATTACTTGTGGATTATTGTGATGTTTTTATCAGCTCTCATTCTGACGGCACCCATTCACTTGCAG
>NW_015551074.1:1088602-1096102 GCF_001515605.1 Sinocyclocheilus anshuiensis | reverse complement strand
CAACTTTGTTGCATTGAATAAAAAAGACCTATACTGGACTTACTGTGGGCAACAACAGTGGGAATATAGCTTTCTGGTAGTCTAAAATTTAAGATACGCGTAAAAACTGAAAAAAATAAAGCGTTTGTGACAACTAGCCCCGGTCTGATCTGCAATAGTAATGCGTGTAACACCAGTGTTATCCAGCAGGTGTCGCACGTTTATCCAAATAACAGTCGTTTATAGTTTGAGAAGTTGCTAAAATGTTTAAAAATCTTGCATTTTAATTTAAAGAAAATCTAAAAAAAAATGTACAACAATTTTTGTAATTATGTATATTTACATATAGATGGCATGTTTGGTCTCTTGCATGTTTCGTTCTAGATAAAAGGTAAAGAAATCGCTGTTTAATGCACCGCAGCTGCGCTGTTAATGAGACCACGTGATCAAATTATTGCGCTTGTGTGCGTTCTTAATAAAGCATGCCTCGTGTATGTTTTCTGCTCGATGGGATATTCTGAACGCTCAGGATGATCCTGTGAAACACGGCTTCCATTCTGACGAACTCGATCTGCGTCGCGTGTCTCTTTAAGCGCCGCGCGCTGCCTGGAATTCACGTCACTTCGCCGCGAAGCGTCCGGATCAATGAGGTTCCGCGCTGCGCGCTGCGTTGCGCTCCTGCGAGCGACGCTTCCAGGAAGGTGTTAACCATCGCGCTGCCGCAATGTAGCGCCTGCTCGCGCGTTTGCAAACAAGAGAAGTTGAAGTATTCCGCGCGGGGCGAGGCCAGTGGATGCGCGTTAAAATCGCCTGCGCGTCGCGAAGGGAACGTTATCCAGGGCTTTATTTCGCAGAAGAACAAGGGAGAGGAAAGTGGAAACAGAAGAACTTCCTGAATTTCAACGAGACATGTCCGATTCCCCCTCGCAGGTCATTATTAAGGTAATTCTGCCTTTTCTTTCTTGCCTCGAATGTAAACGCGCAAAGACGCGACGCGGTGTGCGATCATCTGTTGCTGTGATCGATCAGGGATCAATCAATCAATCGCGTTGAGCTGGCCGCTTGCGAGCGGGCTCTCGTGACTTCATGTGACGCGATGCGCGCGTTTAAACCACGCAGCTCGAGCCATCCGTGGGGAAAGTTTGAGAATGAGTTCCACTGCGCACGGGCACTTTAACCGCGTCTGGAAGCGTTGCGTCTCCGTAACATTAGCTTGCATTGGTTATTTAGTAACAGGCTCGCGGAAGCGATCAGAAGCCGAGACTTTGCGCTGGAAGCACGCTTGTTATCGGCGCTGCTCTTTGACCAGGTTCCTATGGCATCTTAATAGTGAGCGATCACATCCTTCAGCGGGTTCTTGCACAGTTCCTCGTGCGTTTATACGTGCAGCGAAGCGTCACACCTGGCCCTGATGCACGCCTGCATCGCGGAGACGTCGCGTTTACATCTGCGAGACGTGTTTTTTAGAGCGTTTGCTCATCTGTCTATAGGACGTTTCATATCAGACGTTTAGATGTATAATGCATGTAAAACTGACATCTTAAAGACTTCTGTCAGATGTTTGTACACCGCAGATGCAACAGACCTCTTGCAGACGAAACATGCATGTTTTATTTTTTTAAATTGTTTGTAGCATTTAATCAAAATCTTCCAGTGAAACTTCAGTGTTCTCAGTGCTGATGTTACAGTGTTGCCAACTGCTTTCAATTGAAAGTAGCTAAATGTCACTAGATGACATCACAATGGCAAAATCACTGATCTATATAAAGATGAATGTAGATCAGTGGGCAAGATGAGAACTTAGATAAGGTTTGTCCAAGAAGTTGCTATATTTGTCCCTAAACTTTTGAAAAAAAGTCTCAAAAGGGCCGGGGAAGTCGCTAAATCTAGCTACAAAGTAGCTAAATTGGTATGCGGGACTTCTCCAATCATTTCGTGCTCTTAAGCTCCGCCCCTGCATGCACTTGAGTGCCACGCCCACATCTCAACATCCAATCAGCAACTGATGCACAGAACTAAGCCCCGCCCCGCAGTTTTTCTTTTTTGATAATCCGTTACTAATGGATGTACAGTGTTATTATTTTTTCCAATTATGTTTTAATAGCGAGATGTTATGTCATTTAAACAATATATTTTCTCGTAATGAGATGTCGTTAAAATGCTATTTTTTGTAATAGCGAGATAATGTGTAATTAAAATGAGATATTTGCTCATTAAAACGATGTTTTCTCGTAATAACGAGATCTTATGTTTTTAAAAACAAGATACATTTTTTATAATGGTGAGGTAATGTGTCGTTAAAATTATATATTTTCTCGTTAAAATGGCATTTTCTCGTAATAACAAAAAGTTATGTTGTTTTGTTTGTAATAACGAGATAAACTGTTGTTAAAATGCTACATTTTCTTGTTAAAATGACATTTTCTCGTAATAATGAGACGTTATGTTGTTAAAAATAGTTTTTTCGTAATAGCAAGATCTATTGTTAAAAACAATAATAATGTCATTAAAACTATATATTTTCTCATAATAACGAGATTTGTTGTTAAAAACCTATGCCTTTTCATAATAACGAGATTGTTGTTAAAACGATGTATTTTCTCGTTAAAACAACATTTATTTGTAAAAAAGAGATGTGTAATTTAAACGATATGCTCTCGTAATAACGAGATGTTAAAACAATATATTTTGTAATAGCAAGATAATGTTGTTAAAGTGATCATTTCCCCTTAAAGCAACATTTTCTCGTAATATTGAGATGTCGTTAAAAACAATGTTTTTTTCATAATAAAGAGAAAATGTGTGGTTAAAACGATGTATTTTCTGTATTTGTTTTTCTGTTGAAATGTTCGGTCACTGCTTCCGTTTAATTGCGACTTTAATGCATCTGATTGATATCATCAGCCCGTCATATTCATCGCTGCTCTTATTGATGCACCTTTACCTTATTTGATGCTTGTAATTAATAATAATGAGCGTTTTTAATGCAAATGTGATGTGTTTGCGATTTGCATGTTTCTCCCTCCATCTCCAGGTGTTCCGGCGACCGCCGAGAGCTTTCTGACAGTTGTAGAAACATCCACGCTCGGGTGGAGCGGCTTTGTTCAGTGCAGCCGCATGCAAACGAGCCGATCGAGCCGCGGTACTATCGATTTTGATCTTGCATGCTTTCATTTGCACAGGGAGCTGGACACGATGATGGCGTTTGAGGAAGTTTCCAGAGAACCGCTCTGTGCTTCCCGGCTCTCGGTTTAACCCTGGAAATTTCAGTTCTCAGTGCAAACACTACCGTGGCCCAAAAGATCAACAGGAAATCAGAAGAGAAATCACAGCAGCTGAAGAACACTCAAATGTCTCTGGTTTCCCTTCGAGGGCCGAACATGATCTCAGAGCATCATCCGCATGCATATTAATCATATTCACATTACTGTGCAATATAGAAGTATGAAACTTAATATTCATTAGCCTCTGTAGGTAAATAACTAGCTAATAATACTAAAATTAATATTCATTAGACTTTGTAGGTAAATAACTAGCTAATAATACTAATAAATCAAGATTTCTTAGCTTTTGTACATAAATAACTAGATATTAATGCTAAAAAAAATCATATTTGTTAGCCTCTATAGGTAAATAGTTAGATATTAGTGCTAAAAATTAATATTAATTAGCCTCTAAAGGTAAATAACTAGATATTAGTGCTAAAATTAATATTCATTAGCCTTTGTAGGTAAATAACTAGCTAATAATACTGAAAAATCAATATTTCTTAGCCTTTGTACATAACTAGATATTAGTGCTAAAAATTAATATGAATTAGCCTCTGTAGGTAAATAACTAGATACTAATTCTAAAAAAGTGATATTAATTAGCCTCTGTAGGTAAATAACTAGCTAATAATACTAAAATTAATATTCATTAGCCTTTGTAGGTAAATAACTAGCTAATAATACTAAAAAAATCAATATTTCTTAGCCTTTGTACATAAATAACTAGATATTAATGCTAAAAAAAATTATATTTATTAGCCTCTATAGGTAAATAACTAGCTAATAATACGAATAAATCAATATTCATTAGCCTCTGTAGGTAAATAACTCTCTAATAATACTCAAAATTAATATTCATTAGCCTCTGTAGGTAAATAACTAGACATTCATTAGTATCGATTAATATATTAATAGAGAAATTATATCAGCTCTGAAGTTAAATAACTAGATATTCATTAATATTCATTAGCCACTATAGGAAAACAATAAGATGTTCATTTATGTTCATTAGTATTCATTACCAGCAACAGCTAAATTGTGGGTAATGAATATTATTATTATTGATTAATATTCATTAGTCGTTGTAGGTAAACAACTAGACTATTCATTTTGTTTAATTAATATTTATTAAATATTAATTAGTGTTACTTAATATTAAGTACAAGTACAATAGTCACTATAGTTAGACAACTAGATATTTATTTGTATTAATATTCATGAGCCACTATAGGTAAATAACTCATTTATTAGTATTAATTCACATAAATTAGCAGCAGGTAAATAACTAGAAGAATAACAGCATGCGGTAAACAGTACAACTATTTGTGTAATTATGATAAGTTACAGTCATATGATAATAATACCAGTTTGCTATATCAAGCTGTGTTTGTCACTGGAAGCGAATGACACCGGAGCACTCGAGTTCCCGCTCTTATGTTAAAAACGAGTGGATAATGTTCATCAGATGACCTCTGGGTGACCTTTGACCTGTCTGCGGGGTCACAGAGCGTCAGTGAGCAGCTTCACGTGGCTCTCTGTGTTTGTTCTGAGCAAAACAACTCTGGAGGAAGTTCAGGACTTTATGACTGTTTGCTTGTGCTTGTTTGTGTGTGTGAGTGAGTGTGCGCGTGCGAGATCAGCAGCACAAACACACAGTGATGGATATCTAACGCTCTGTTGGTGTGTCTGTAGTAACCGGAGTGCTTTCAGTCCGTCCGCGAGCCCGTTGCCAAATTCCACTTCCTCTCCCGGCCATGTCCCGCCCTCTTCAGCTAATGCCAGGATAGAAGAGGAACCAACCAGACTGCCTGCACACCTGCGTGAGTGACACTCACTCACACACACTCACACACACACACTCTCTCTCACACACACACACGCACGCACGCACGCATACACTCACACACACTCGTGCTTTTGTTCTAGCGTGCCGCATCAGACGTTTGCAGGCGCTGGTTGAGTTTGACGTCACTGAACACACTCAAGCTAGCTTTAGACCGGCACAAAACCCAACCATCAGGATACGACAAAAGCTGTGATTTAATTACATATATGCACTGCATATGAGGAGTGGTTTGCTTTTCATTTTACATGAATGATAGATAGATAGATAGATAGATAGATAGCGATGTGCGGATGAATATGTGTGTCTGGCGGAGCAGCAGGTCTAGACGCGTCCCGCTCGGATCAGGGTGGAGTTGGACGCGCTCCAGCTTACAGGATCTGATCAATATTTAACCCGTCTGTTTGACATGCGTGTCCTCGTTACAGACGGAAATAATCCACTGCTGGACTCCATCCTGATCCAGTGCTGTTCATTCAGGAAGTCACTCATAAACCCAGCTTTTGCTTTGATGTCCACTTCCTGTCTACTGACTCCTCGTGAGCCACGTTTATCTAGACTAGTTTATCTAGTCTGGTGCACAACACACCCAAAAATGAGTCAAATTATATATTTTTTAAGGTAAAGCAGATATATGTGACCCTGGAGCACAAAACCAGTCTTAAAGGGTTAAGCAGGTGTTGCAGTGCTTCAGTCCAAAAGAAGTTAAATAAAAAGCGCCCATCCATAAAAAAAAAGTGTCTCACACGGCTCCAGGGGGTGAACAAAGGCGTTTTTTTGAATCGATGCATTTTTGTAAGAAAAATATCCATATTCAAAGTGAGTGAGTGAGTGTGAGAGAGAGAGAGAGAGAGAGAGAGAGAGAGAGAGAGAGAGAGAGAGAGAGAGAGAGAGAGAGAGAGAGAGAGAGAGAGAGAGAGAGAGAGAGAGAGAGAGAGAGAGAGAGAGAGAGAGAGAGAGAGAGAGAGAGAGAGAGAGAGAGAGAGAGAGAGAGAGAGAGAGAGAGAGAGAGAGAGAGAGAGAGAGAGAGAGAGAGAGAGAGAGAGAGAGAGAGAGAGAGAGAGAGAGAGAGAGAGAGAGAGAGAGAGAGAGAGAGAGAGAGAGAGAGAGAGAGAGAGAGAGAGAGAGAGAGAGAGAGAGAGAGAGAGAGAGAGAGAGAGAGAGAGAGAGAGAGAGAGAGAGAGAGAGAGAGAGAGAGAGAGAGAGAGAGAGAGAGAGAGAGAGAGAGAGAGAGAGAGAGAGAGAGAGAGAGAGAGAGAGAGAGAGAGAGAGAGAGAGAGAGAGAGAGAGAGAGAGAGAGAGAGAGAGAGAGAGAGAGAGAGAGAGAGAGAGAGAGAGAGAGAGAGAGAGAGAGAGAGAGAGAGAGAGAGAGAGAGAGAGAGAGAGAGAGAGAGAGAGAGAGAGAGAGAGAGAGAGAGAGAGAGAGAGAGAGAGAGAGAGAGAGAGAGAGAGAGAGAGAGAGAGAGAGAGAGAGAGAGAGAGAGAGAGAGAGAGAGAGAGAGAGAGAGAGAGAGAGAGAGAGAGAGAGAGAGAGAGAGAGAGAGAGAGAGAGAGAGAGAGAGAGAGAGAGAGAGAGAGAGAGAGAGAGAGAGAGAGAGAGAGAGAGAGAGAGAGAGAGAGAGAGAGAGAGAGAGAGAGAGAGAGAGAGAGAGAGAGAGAGAGAGAGAGAGAGAGAGAGAGAGAGAGAGAGAGAGAGAGAGAGAGAGAGAGAGAGAGAGAGAGAGAGAGAGAGAGAGAGAGAGAGAGAGAGAGAGAGAGAGAGAGAGAGAGAGAGAGAGAGAGAGAGAGAGAGAGAGAGAGAGAGAGAGAGAGAGAGAGAGAGAGAGAGAGAGAGAGAGAGAGAGAGAGAGAGAGAGAGAGAGAGAGAGAGAGAGAGAGAGAGAGAGAGAGAGAGAGAGAGAGAGAGAGAGAGAGAGAGAGAGAGAGAGAGAGAGAGAGAGAGAGAGAGAGAGAGAGAGAGAGAGAGAGAGAGAGAGAGAGAGAGAGAGAGAGAGAGAGAGAGAGAGAGAGAGAGAGAGAGAGAGAGAGAGAGAGAGAGAGAGAGAGAGAGAGAGAGAGAGAGAGAGAGAGAGAGAGAGTGTGTGTGAGTGTGAGATGAGCTCGCGTCTCTGTTAACCCTTCACGACCCACAGTCCAGCACACACAAGCGCTAGTTACAACTTGTTTGATGTTCAGATGTGGCAGTGATGATGTCATCGGCGACATTAGCATGCTGACGCGTGATTGGTCTGTTGCTGCATCTGTTTAACCGTGTTTGTTTCATGTGCAGATCTACTGTAGTCTTTATTGATATTCATTAAATGCATATTAATGCAATGAAATTTGTTGAAAGACATGAGAATGAGCTGAGACAGGAAACTGATATGTGACGGGGGGGGGGTGTGTGTATTTCGTCATCCTCATCAGGTT
>NW_015551074.1:1087287-1088097 GCF_001515605.1 Sinocyclocheilus anshuiensis | reverse complement strand
TGTGTGTGTGTGTGTGTGTGTGTGTGTGTGAGAGTGAGTGAGTGTGTGTGTGTCAGTGTGTGTGAGAGAGAGAGAGTGCGTGCGTGCGTGCGTGCGTGTGTGTGTGAGTGAGTGGAGGATGATGGGATAGAGACACACAAACTCTGTTCAGACACAACCAATAAAACCAACAGCGAATCACTGAGAGAATGAATCGGCTCATAATTCACACCAAAATCAAAGGAAAAAACTACAAGTTATATTTTAATTATGTAATTATATTTAAATTATAAATATAATTAATAAATAATATTTATAATAATTCATATATGTGATAAAAGTTTTCTATTTTCTATTATTAGGACCATGTACATTTTTTTTCATTGTGGCATTTTCATGACAATAAATCACTTGAGTCCATAATGTCATTCGTGAAGTGCAAAATATTTATTTTGTTTAATATATTTTAATGGCTTTTGATCATTAATATACTAGTAAATATTTATTTATTTACTGTGCATTAATAATTATAGCAATAAATTAATCTATTATTTATAAATTAATTATATTAAATTGATAAGTATAAATTAATATATACTTTTTAAAATTACATATTTATCAGTATATTACATTTAAATATAAACAAACATATTTTGCATTTTACTAATGAGAATGGGGACTTAAATGTGTTTATTTTTATTCATTATTTATTTATTCATGCATTTGTTCATTCATTCATGATTTTCAGTGCTCTGTCAGAGTGATGAGCATTAAAATGTGTTTTCTTGTCATAAAAATTAATGCTAGTTAATGCTCTCTCACACACACACA
>NW_015551074.1:1085481-1087229 GCF_001515605.1 Sinocyclocheilus anshuiensis | reverse complement strand
CTCTCTCTCTCTCTCTCTCTCTCTCTCTCACACTCACTCACTCACTCACTCACACACTCTCTGTCTCACTCACTCTCACTCACACACACTCTCTCTCTCTCTCACACTCACTCACTCACACACTCTCTCTGTCTCACTCACTCTCTCACTCACACACACACTCTCTCTCTCTCTCTCTCACTCACTCTCACTCACACACACTCTCTCTCTCTCTCTCTCACTCACTCACACACTCTCTCTGTCTCACTCACTCTCTCACTCACACACACACTCTCTCTCTCTCTCTCTCACACTCACTCTCTCACTCACACACTCTCTCTGTCTCACTCTCTCTCACTCACACACACTCTCTCTCTCTCTCTCTCACTCACTCACACACTCTCTCTGTCTCACTCACTCTCTCACTCACACACACACTCTCTCTCTCTCTCTCTCACACTCACTCTCTCACTCACACACTCTCTCTGTCTCACTCTCTCTCACTCACACACACTCTCTCTCTCTCTCTCTCACTCACTCACACACTCTCTCTGTCTCACTCACTCTCTCACTCACACACACACTCTCTCTCTCTCTCTCTCACACTCACTCTCTCACTCACACACTCTCTCTGTCTCACTCTCTCTCACTCACACACACTCTCTCTCTCTCTCTCTCACTCACTCACACACTCTCTCTGTCTCACTCACTCTCTCACTCACACACACACTCTCTCTCTCTCTCTCTCACACTCACTCTCTCACTCACACACTCTCTCTGTCTCACTCTCTCTCACTCACACACACTCTCTCTCTCTCTCTCTCACTCACTCACACACTCTCTCTGTCTCACTCACTCTCTCACTCACACACACACTCTCTCTCTCTCTCTCTCACACTCACTCTCTCACTCACACACTCTCTCTGTCTCACTCTCTCTCACTCACACACACTCTCTCTCTCTCTCTCTCACTCACTCACACACTCTCTCTGTCTCACTCACTCTCTCACTCACACACACACTCTCTCTCTCTCTCTCTCACACTCACTCTCTCACTCACACACTCTCTCTGTCTCACTCTCTCTCACTCACACACACTCTCTCTCTCTCTCTCTCACTCACTCACACACTCTCTCTGTCTCACTCACTCTCTCACTCACACACACACTCTCTCTCTCTCTCTCTCACACTCACTCTCTCACTCACACACTCTCTCTGTCTCACTCTCTCTCACTCACACACACTCTCTCTCTCTCTCTCTCACTCACTCACACACTCTCTCTGTCTCACTCACTCTCTCACTCACACACACACTCTCTCTCTCTCTCTCTCACACTCACTCTCTCACTCACACACTCTCTCTGTCTCACTCTCTCTCACTCACACACACTCTCTCTCTCTCTCTCTCACTCACTCACACACTCTCTCTGTCTCACTCACTCTCTCACTCACACACACACTCTCTCTCTCTCTCTCTCACACTCACTCTCTCACTCACACACTCTCTCTGTCTCACTCTCTCTCACTCACACACACTCTCTCTCTCTCTCTCTCACTCACTCACACACTCTCTCTGTCTCACTCACTCTCTCACTCACACACACACTCTCTCTCTCTCTCACACTCACTCTCTCACTCACACACTCTCTCTGTCTCACTCACTCACTCTCTCACTCACTCACACACTCTCTCTGTCTCACTCACTCTCTCATTCTCACACACACACACTCACTCTCTCTCTCTCTCTCTCTCTCTCACACACACACTCA
>NW_015551074.1:1078757-1081559 GCF_001515605.1 Sinocyclocheilus anshuiensis | reverse complement strand
GTGTGCGTGCATGTGTGTGTGTGTGTGTGTGTGCGTGTGCGTGTGGACTTCCTTCTTGAGAATCATTTCCTTGAAGTTCTTTCAGGAAGCTCTTTAAAATAGGACACAATTTTCATGAGACAACATGAAGACGGACGACTTCCTTCAGATGATTTACAGTCGTCTCATGTTTGAGTGTCTGTCTGTCAGATCATCTGATTGTAAAGTGTGTAATGAATAGATTGCACAAAGACAAAAAAAGTCAACACTATATAAATATATATATGTGTGTGTGTGTGTGTGTGTGTGTAATTTACAATATATGTAATTTTTGTCTTTTTTTCATTTTTATTGTATTAATTTTATTATTTTGTTAATTCATAAAATGTCATTTATTTTATTCATGTGTTTGTTACATTTATTTTATTTCATTTTTTTGCAAATGTCAGTTGTGCAAATACAGAAGGTGCATTGCACAGAAATGTGGACGGCCTTATGCATGTCCAGATGCATCACGCAGCAGTGAGTGAGAGTTTGTGCTGTTGTTGATTGCAGGTGATGTTCTGTACGAGCTCCTGCAGCACATTCTGAAGCAGAGGAAGCCTCAGTCGCTCTCATCGCCGTTCTTTCCCATCGGCTCCTTCCACACGCTGACCGACGCGCCGCTGCAGACGCACAAACTCGAAGGTGAGCTCTTCTTCTGCTTCTGTTAGCGATTGCTGTGGCTGAAAACACTGGCGCTGCGGTTTAAGACGATCCCGGAGGAAGTGCCTGTCTGGAATGTTGACAGAGAAACCGGTTTGACGAGGAAGCGCTGCTGTAGTTAAACAGGCGTTTGACGAGTATGAAGACACAAACAACAGGAATATATGAGAAGACTTCCTGAAATACGACCACACATGTCACATGATGCATCTAAACACACGCTCACCAGAACATCACCAGAATGTGAATGAAGAAGGTCTCTGGGATCTTCTAGTGGTTCAGGTGTGAACTGCAGTCACTGCTGCAAAAACCAGAAAGTTGTTTTATATGGATCAAAAGTGACAGATTTCTTTGAACTCTCTATTCATCTGTGAATCCTGAAAAATAAAATGAATCACGGTTTCCACAAAAATATAAATGTTCTCAACATTGCTAATAATCAGAAATGTTTCTCGAGCAGCAAATCAGCATATTAGAATGATTTCTGAAGATCATGTGACACTGAAGACTGGAGTAATGATGCTGAAAATACAGCTTAAATCACAGAAATAAATTACAGTTTAACAGATATTCACATAGAAAACAGCTGTTTTAAATTACAATAATATTTCACAATTTTTACTGTATTTTTATTCAAATAAATCCAGCTCTAGTGAACAGAAGAGACTTTTTCAACTTTGATCACAGAAATAAATTACAGTTTAACAGATATTCACATAGAAAACAGCTATTTTAAATTACAATAATATTTCAAAATTTTTTCTGTATTTTTATTCAAATAAATCCAGCTCTAGTGATCAGAAGAGACTTTTCACAAACATTAAAAATCTGTATTTTAGTATTTTAATATAATTCAGATAGAATTTTATATATATATATATATTTGTTTTTAAATCATTTAAATTTTAGCTAATTTTAGTAATTTTGCTGTCTGTTTTTGTCATTTTATCAGTTTTTGTTTAAAAACAAAATTATATTGTTTTTAGTCATCTTTATTTCAGTTTTAGCTTATTTTAGCACATGAAGTAAAACTAAATGCAAATGAGAAATGTTGCCTTGGCGTCTAGCTGAAATATAATCAGTTTACATGGTTTTATTTTGGTTAAGGCAGGGTGGGTGATTTGGTTTAAAACCATTTTTTTGTTACGCTGGTTAAAAGTCTCTTCACATCCCGATAGCAGTCACTGAGTTAAGTGCTCTAAATGTATTTCTATAGTCTGTGGAAGGCGTAGGAACATTAAATATTCGACCAATCATATTCCTCGGTCCGAGGGCTACGATTGGCTGTTCTGCCCGCCTGTCAGCGTATGTATTTGCATACCTAAAATTATAAAAATGAGGCGTTATTATTAGGGCTGGGTTTTGACACAAATTTCACGATTCGATTCGATTCTCATTCACAAGCTTGCGATTCGATTCAATATCGATTATTTTGGATATATATCAGGTACAGCACATGCCAAATTTTCTCAAGGAAAAAAAATCTCTTAACTAATGCTGTAAAATATACACGAGAGTCAGTTGGTACTACATTACTATAATATTAAAGGTTAAAATCAATGAAGTTTTTACAATAATAAAGTTAGTTACATACTAATATTTCTACTTCAATTCGTTTTTTGGAAATATAAACATTTAAATGGTGGCTGTCATAAACACTTGATGAATTTATTCAAACATAAATTAAACATTGAAGAACAGTAAAAAGTATAATGAATATATTATATGGTGCATATATTTAGCAAAATGCCCCTCTCAACAGTTTATTTTTCTAGCTGACTAATGAGTTTATGGTCACCAAATATGTTTTTCTGAGGTAAATGTGACGTTACATTGTTTACAAGTCGTTATATTGGCGTCTTTGCGCGGCTGAAACACTGATCGAGCGATTACACGAGACTGGATACGGATTGTAAAGTTGTACTCTTTCTTTTAACTTACCTTCGGATGTTTAGTCATGTTTATTTTGTGCTATAACTAGTAATAAAGCGGAGGAGATGATCAGTTCAGCGATCACTCCACATTAAACAGCGCCAAAACGACATTTATTGTTTAAATACTGCAATACAATGGACAGAATTTGAAATCTGAGACTTTGTTTCATATTAAAAGTACCAA
>NW_015551074.1:1075755-1078635 GCF_001515605.1 Sinocyclocheilus anshuiensis | reverse complement strand
AACACACACACACCGTGAACACACACCCGGAGCAGTGGGCAGCCATTTATGTTGCGGCGCCCGGGGAGCAGTTGGGGGTTCGGTGCCTTGCTCAAGGACACCTCAGTCGTGGTATTGAAGGTGGAAGAGAGCGCTGTACATTCACTCCCCACACCTACAATCCCTGCCGGTACGAGACTCGAACCCACAACCTTTGGGTTACGAGTCCGACTCTCTAACCATTAGGCCACATACTCCCCCCTTATTGGATGCGAAGTGCCCTTCAACGTTCCGTCCATTAACTGAAAACAGGCTAGACTAATCGATTCTTGGGATTTAAGAATCAATATCGTTCCGCAAAAATGAGAATCGATTAATATCGAGATATCGATATTTTTTACCCATAATCCCTAGTTATTATTGCAATATCATGCGCTCTGTACAGTAATGTTTTCTCACCGGTGAGTGAGATGTGAGGTCATCTGACAGCGTTATGGCTGGTTAGCCTCTGCTCTGTTTGAGCGCGGTCATGTGTTCAGGAGGAGGCGTGGCTTTGGAGACTGATTTGCAGGGAAGGTGGGATCTTATGCTGTCAAAGCTAGCTTGGTTTTTCCAGCCTCTCCGAAATCACCTACCCTACCTTTAATGTTTATTTTATTTCAAGTAACTAAAATGTTTTTATGGTTTTAGTTTGACTGTAATATCCCTGAACAGTCAGTTCTTCATATTAAATGTGATGTTAATTCTCTCTCTGCGTCTGTCAGAAACGGTACGCCGGCCGTCGCGCGCCACAGACACTCATTCCCTGCAGCCGCCCACCATCGAGCTGCGCCATCGCTCACGGTCGCCTCATCACCTGCCCGCGGCACTGCGCTCGGCCGAGGACCTCCAGCAGGCGTCCTCACAGCTGCCTGACAGCAACCACCATCTGCTGGAGGACGTGTATCCGCTGTCTGTGTCTCCAGGAACGGCTAACGGGCACTGCATGCTTCCCCGCGACCCCCCGCGGCCCGCCAGCCCGTGTCAGGAGGAGGCGGCTCCACCACGCGTCATCCAGCTCATGCCCAGCGCAATCATGCACCCGCTGCTGAGTCCGGGCCGCGGGCACACGCCAGGCGATTTCAGGCACGGCCGCGGCACGCCTCAGGAAAACGGCCGCGAGGGCAAAGGTCAACAGCACAACGCCGTTCACTACGCCTCGCACGGGCTAAACCTCGCGGCCCATCAGCTCCCCCTGCAGGACGAGCGCCACTACCGCAACCACATCATCATGCCCGAGGAGCAGGCCACGCCCCTAGGCCGCATCGCAGGTGAGACCCCGCCCCCTCTCTGCTGATTGGTCAGTGATGGCTGGCGTGTGATTCTGATTGTGGTGTCATGTGTCAGACTGCAGGCTCCTGTGGGACTACGTCTATCAGCTGCTGTCGGACAGTCGCTACGAAAACTACATCCGCTGGGAGGACCGCGATACCAAAGTCTTCCGCATCATGGATCCCAACGGCCTGGCCCGCCTGTGGGGGAACCATAAGGTACCAGACATCAAGAAAACCTGCTGGATTTACTTCTGAATAAAAAATTAATTAATTAAATTAAATTAAATATAAAATATATTTAAAATAAAGTTTAATTATAAATCTAAATAAACAATTAAATATTAAAAACAATATATTAACTTAAATTAAATATTAAAAATTTAATAAAATAACATTAGAATGATATAAAATAAAGTGTAATATTACAAATTTTAAATAAATAATTAAATTAAATAAATAAATTAAATTAAAAATTAAAATAAAATTCAATCATTAGCGTAAATTAAAATGTAAAAAGTCAGATAAATTATAATTGAAGTTTAATTACAAATTTAAATAAACAATCAAATATTAAAATAATATATTAACTATTAAATTAAAAATAAAAAAAATTATAAAATAACATTTGATTGAGTTAAAATAAAAGAAAGTTTAATATTACAAATTTTAAATTACAAATTAAATATAAAAAATAATTTACACTTAAATTAAACGTTAAAAATTAACTTAAATTTAAAAAATTACCAATAAAATCATTAGAATAAATAAAAATAAAATTAAAGTAAGCTTTAATATCGCAAATTTAGAATTTAAGTATTAAAAATTTAATCAAGCATTAAAATTTAATAACATGTTAAAAAATTAAATAGAAAAGAAATAATAAGGAATTGGTCATTTAAAAAAAAATCATGGATATTAATAAAATCTTAAATTGTGGAATAGCCATGGGAATTACTATAGTGAATAGAAGTTATATCTATATCATTTTTATTTTGGTATCATTTATGTGCTATTATAGCTTTTGTTAATATTTTGAATTAGTTTTCATTTCAATTTTAGTTGAACTTTTAAGTCATTTTTTGTAATGTTTTTGTCAGTTTTATTTTTTTTAATGTGTATATAGTTCTTATCTTTTTTAATGTCTAGATAGTTGATGTTAAGTTTAAGTTTTAGTTGTTTTAGTACTTCAAGTTAAACTAAATGAAAATTAGATGTTGTCGTGGCGACTAACTTTTTTTTTTTTTTCAGTAAATTATTATTTTTTTTTTATCGTTTTAGTTAAGGATAATAACTCTGCTCTGTACACAGCTGTAATGTTTTCTGAGCTGAAATGAGTCACATTAGTGTTGTGATGTGTTGCTCACACAGAACAGGACCAACATGACGTATGAGAAGATGTCGCGGGCGCTGAGACACTACTACAAACTCAACATCATCAGGAAGGAGCCGGGACAGAGACTGCTGTTCAGGTCAGGACCGTCACTTTCACAAACACACCTCATTCATGAGGTCACAGACCAGGCATGTATTAACACGAGTGTTTGTGTTTGTGTGTGTGTGTCTCTGTTTGTGTGTGTCTCTGTGTGTG
>NW_015551074.1:1072432-1075375 GCF_001515605.1 Sinocyclocheilus anshuiensis | reverse complement strand
AGAGCGAGAGAGAGAGAGAGAGTGTGTGTGTGTGTGTGTGTGTGTCCTATTAGAAAGCTCTAAACATGCTCACTGTGTTTACCGAAAGAGACTTTACAGAGACATTATTGATTCTGGAAGCTAAAGCTAGTGTTCATTGCGGTTTGTTTATAACGCACTAGCTGCTATTGCTAAACGGTTAACTAATGAACATTCTGAATAAAACGAGACTGTTAAGACAGTCCCTTTATTCAAGACGTTTTGGAGGTAACCGCTTCCTGGTTTTTCTTTCAGCTTCTACACAAACCCTTATTCGTGTTTAAAACTCGTGGTGTGAAAATTAGCGTGCAGGACCATACGCGTCCGCATGATGGCGCCACACGCAAACATTCAGCGGGACTGATGATAAAACACCCAATAACACTCTCGGCAGCGCTGCTACCATGAACAGTGATTCTATATTGAAAAACACCATGATTGTGAATGATCGCCATGATCCACGGTACTGCAGTGCAATGTATAAATTGCTGGTATAAGAATAAACGCCGACAATCATCGTGTGCTAAATGTGTTAACGGATCATACACAAGGTTCTCTCAAGTTATGAACAAACGTTCTTCCAGTAACGTTAATAGAACGTTTGTTCAGATGTAGTCTTTATTAGTCTTCTCAAAACGTTAGCATAAAATTGTTATTTAGGCTATAGGCTACATCATTCATGGATTTTTTTTTCTTCAGTCAGACAGTTTTCTAATGTTGTTTAAATGTTACCACTGCTTCACAGAACATTCAAAAGTAACATTCTGATAATGTTTGCAAAACGATGCCGTGAAAATTCCTTTAAAGCTTGTGTAACTATAAGAAACAGCGTTTCTAAAACATTTTAAAAAAATTAACTGTTTAGAAATATGTCCAGATAGCACACGTACATCTGCAAGAGGGCTGTTAAAGACAGCTTCAGTCAGCCTTCAATTTACGTGCCACAATATGGTTTGTTTTGGTTTATTTTTTTGGGGGGTTTATTATTAGTGTCGTAACAACATCATTCAGTGGTATAGCTATTTGTTCAGCATACCTGACATGTAAGGGATAATGTACATCCAGCCGGTTGTTATCTCAGAATAAACCCTGACAGGATGATCAGGTATCAGCCTGAAGGGGTTTATTCTGAGATAACAACCGGCTGGATGTACACTATCCCGCTTATTACACGGCTAAAAAGATTTGTTTTTACCATATATATTTAAATTAATGCTGAAGTCTTCCATTGTAACACGCGGTGTTTTCAGTCACAAGATGGCGCCAGACAGTCAACGATAGCGGAGTGACTCGTTAAGCATCTAAGTAGTACCAGTACCCGGATGAGTGGTGTGTTATTCAATTTGGCGGTTGTTATCTGGGAATAACATACCGCTGGATGGCGCGATTGACCAATCAGAATCAAGTATTCCACAGAGCCGTGTAATAAAATCCAGTAATGTGATGTTCATCTGATGCTTCTCCTTGTTTGAGAACGTTCAGAGAACATTAGAAAATAACATTATCATAATGTTTGCACAGTGGTATATGGAACATTACTTTAGTATTCTCTTAACCGAGATAAAAATAAAAAACCCCGGATGTTTTGAATATTCGAAGCAAGTTCTTGCTATTTATCTGCGGTAGCCTTAGAGTGTAATGTCAATTAATTATAGGTGTGTGTGTGTGTGTGTGTGTGTGTGTGTGTGAGAGAGAGAGAGAGAGAGAGAGAGGTTTGACTGTGTGTGTATCTCAGTCAGTCAGTGTGTGTGAAGCTCAGGGAAGAGCTGCATGTTTCTCTCTCCATCTTTTTTCTTTTTTGCCTTTGAATCATGTGAAGCGGCGCTAACTGAACCGAACCGAACCGAAAGGAAGCGGAACCCTGGAGCGACCAAACCCCGGACTGATCGAGCTGATCGGATGGATTGATCCGGAGCGGCAGGTGCGGCAGGTACGAGCTCATCCTTGCCGCTTCTTCTGTCAATCAATCAATCAGAACTCCGAATACAAACACAAAAAAACAGTTTAGAAATATAAAAACGAGTTAAAAATGTATTATCGATTAATTATTTGGTGAATGACAGCACCATCAGTTTACTTTTAGATATTTTTGCTAACACATAAAACGCCTTACGCAAATGAGCCATGGTTTTATTATAGTAAAAGTGTCTTCTTTTTTTGCCATATTGATTAACATTTGTATAACAACAGTTTTACTACAAATACCATGGTTAAACTATAGTTAATGTAGCAAAACCAATTTCTGGTACTATAACCATGTTTTTTTATTTGTAGTAAAACCATTGTTAATTTGGTTTAACTTATAGTAACCGTGTTTTTTATTATTATTTGTAGTAAAACCATGGTTAAGTTTCGTAAAGGACAAATGATGTTGGTTTGTTTTGACGTTTGGCATTTTTGTTTATATAGATAAATATACAGTATTAATCATTCAGTATAGTGTACTTATAGTGCACATAGATAATGCACAAACACACAAATTACGAAATAAACACGTTTTGAAAACTGATTTATGTAAAAGTGCTGTGATAGTACCATATAATAACACGGTATTTCAAAGAAGCATGGTAATACCCTGGTATTTTTTGTAAGTGGTGAATGCATTTGTATTTATTGCATTGCATTTCAGGTTTGAGAGTGTGCTTATATTTTCATTTGTGTTTTGATATAAAACAAGCCATCCCATTAGTTCGAGTTTTCTGGAATGGCATTGATCATATCCAGTCTTTAGTGTGAATATTGTCAGAATCTCTTCCTGCGTCCGTGAAGTCGTTCTGCGGTCACTAATCACCGTGTTTTCTACATCTCCAAGCCCCAGTGCTGCTGATGTCCAGAGAATGAATGCTGTAGATTAGTGCTGGGCGGTATGACCAAAAATGTATATCACGGTATTTTTCAAAATTATACCGGTTTCACGGTACATGA
>NW_015551074.1:1063009-1072326 GCF_001515605.1 Sinocyclocheilus anshuiensis | reverse complement strand
TACAGCTGTTCCCTCACCACAGTGCAACAGTGAAAACGGACCCGTTTCAAACAGTGTCGCGTTCTGAACGTTATTTAAGCGACATACACCGGTATTGCGGTATTTTAAAAATTCATATCATAACAAAAATAAACACCGGTATTCGGTATGAACCGGTATACCGCCCAGCACTAATGTAGATCTGACCCGAGAAAAGAGCAGAGCTGAGGAACCGTATCTTACGGAAATGTCTGGATAAATTCAGTTCCATTTCAGTGAAGTAAAACTCAGGAGCCAGAGACTGTGAACGTAAATAAGCAATGTGCATTTCAGGAGAAATCACTGTGAATGTCAAAGTTAGCTAGTTAGTAATTACTATTCAATCCTAAACAGTCTTTCCAAGTCTTTCCAGTTAATCAATTAAATTCCAGATCAGTGTAACACAGAACACATGCAGATTTCCAGTATGCATGACAAATACAGTAGTTAAAAATCAATAAATAGTAATTGTTTCTTCGTATTATTTGATAAAAATGTAGGTTAAAAAAAACATTGTTCATTGTTTGGAATGTTTCTAAAAGATTGAAATGTCCAGTTTTTTTTTTTGTGATTATAGCATTGTTTAAAGGTTACAAAACATTTCTTACAACTTATTCTCTCGCAAAATGGAACGTTATCTGAACGTTTATTTTTAAAATTGTAAGAATTTTAAGAAAAGTCCAGTTTTCTTGTCATGATCACAACGTTATTTAAAGGTTACAAAAAAGTTTCTTACATTCCACTAACTTTATTTTTTACCCAAATTATAACATTATTTGAACGTTTATTTTTTAATATTCTAAAAACGTTTTGTTTCTTGCGTAACTCAAACGTTGCAAAGGTTACAAAAAATGTGTCTTAGAACGTTCATCAAATACAAATAACATCATAACGTTTTGATCTCAGAATGTCTTCTCTCAACGTTATGAGAACATATATCAAGAACGAAAGCTGGATAACCGGATTCATGTTGAGTAAACGAAGAGCGTGACTTTATCAGGACAGTCAGGCTGAATTTAGATTTTTAACAAAATCAATTAACAAACATTATAATTTCAAGTTTTTTAATTTTTTTAATTTTTGGGTCACACTTGATACCTTCAAAAGTGATGAAGCCTTGAAATGTAACTTTTTTTCTTTTTCAGGAAAATCAGTGGTGATATATATTTTGTTCAATAATATTTATACAGTTTTTATAAGCTGTTTTTGTCCTTTTTGACCACAAAGGTACCAAGTGTTCATTTTTTTTTTCCCGACCCTATGCGAATCACGTCCATGATTTTTTTGTGTGCTCACAAATGCGACAAAAGTGTCACCTCATTCCGATGAAGCTACGATTTTTAGAATTTCAAAATGTAACATTTTCTGTTCAAAAGTGGACGAAGGGGCCCAGATTAAACTGGTTAGAAACAAATATATAAAAACAAGCCAAAAAGCTTTGATACAGAACACAAAGGTGACTATTGTGTCATTATGTGACTATATTATGGCTATTATGAGGAAAAAAATACGACCGGCGAGAGCGTGAAAAATAGCCGACTGTAATAGCCATGTATGCATAGACTGCTAAGTCTCCGCCTCCGACGCTGTAATTACATCGACTTCTTTTCTTGTTTTCTCCATTCACCCTGGTTATTACGCTGCCGATGTGACACACAAACACCTGAAGCCTGCTAATGAAGCACAGAGAGGCTTCCCGAGATCTGTGAGCTGTGATTTCACAGCCGTGTGTGTGGCTGCTATTATTGGCCGTCCTCATCACCTTGAGTCCTGCATTAATCTGGACTCGTGTTGGTCTCTGAACACATTGTGAGCTCGACCCTGACGACACGGCCTCCGTCTCATTGGGTTCAGACTGAATTTGGATGCGCTGAACTGATTCACGAACACGGACGGCCGCGGAAAAACAATACAGCTAACCATCTAATCAGAGAAAAACTGGACATTTTAACGTTCAGTATTAAAAACAAACATTCAAATGATGTTATATTTTGGGTGAGTTAAAGTTAGTTAGTTCTTACGTTGTAAGCGGTGTTGCAGAGAAAGTTACTTTGAAAAGTAACTAAAAAGTAACTTACTTAGTGACTTTTTATGGTAATGCATTCCGTTACTTTTGTATCACTTTTTGTTACCTGGGCTGGGCTTGTTTGTTTGAAAAGTTATATTTTTCCCATCTATAAACGCCCTTTCACACCAAAAGTGAAATTAATAAACAAAGTAACATGCGTTACTTATTTTAAAAAGTAACTATTATTTTAAAAAGTAGTGCGTTACTTTACTAGTTACATGACTTGTGTTACCCTCAACACTGGCTGTAAGAAATGTTTTTGTAACCTTTAAATCACGACATTTTAATGTTTTAGTAACATTTAAAAACAACATTCACAATGCTTTTAGAGCCCAAATTTGTCACCTGGAGGACAGACTCTCCCATAACTGTGTTCAATCAAACGTCACATATTCATCTGTCATTTGGTAATAAACTAGTCGAATAATATTCATGTGACATATCTGCTGTAGTTTATGTATTTACAGGCTTTCTCTTCAGCTGATGTCATGTTAGTAAAGACAGCTTGTTTAAAGTTTCTGCCTTTAGAAAAGAAAATATGCCTGTCAAGAAATTCAAAAACAAAAAGTAAAATGCAATAATGAAGTATGAATAATTGATTTCTTTTCCTCTTGCCCTTTTCCTGACTTTGTTCAAAACATCTAATTTCACTTCTCAGGTACTGTAGATATTTGTACTGGAAAACAAGACAGAAATAGCAAGTAAAAATCATTTTTGCGGCGTGCTGAAGTCGTTTCACGCTTAAAATAGGCCAAGTTTCTGACACCTTTCATCAGAAAAACAAGTTCATGCTGATGCTGCGATGAGATACAGGAGGAACAGACGCTGTATATTAGTTTGTTATAAATCTGTTGTTGAATTTGAGTGATTCTTGCGGCTGCACCGTTTCATGATGACAGTCCGTTTTTGAGCAGGTGGAAGAGAGAAGAAAAAAGAAAAAGTGAAGCCCGTGCATCACTTTCAGGTACATTCATAATCCTGTAAAGCTTTTTTGGCTGTTAACGTTAATAACCTATTTTAATGTTGGTAATAATTTCACCATCACCAATGAACATCTAATAGCCTATTTAGGCCTGAGCGATAAAACGGTATCGATATTTATCGATGGTACTGCTTCTTCGATAACGATATAAAAAATGTTCGATATAGTCACGTGCTATGAGTGATGCAGACAGCTCACACAAACGCATGCTGTAATGCCTCCTGTGATGAGGAGATTGTGAATAAAGAATGAATATTAGTCGAATTTAAAATAAACATTTGCATTTCAATGCAAAAATAGTACAATCCAATGTTAGGTGTGCATCAGTGGAGCACGAGATGCGGTGATGATGATGTAAGTGACGTTGTTGTATTTGAATGTTTTGTTAGTCTAGCCCACGAGACGCGCCGCTGCTGCGTTATTCATAATATTAGAGAAATATAGTAGCTCAATGCGTAGAAGATCTTGAATGGGTTAAAACCCAAACCAAGCCATTCACACAGAACACATATTCAGCGCATTTATTTAGACGGACAAATATGACTGCTGCACTCGAGTCTCACACAAGAGATGTAGCCATGCAAAGTTAAAACAGTTTCAACTTTTAGAAAACACGTTTTTTCCTTTTCACTGCATCTCGTATGTTTTTAAAGGCAGTCTGTGTGATCGGCGATCGGCGATTCGGCTCGTGCGCTGCATTATTTTGCTCATTGCGCCCTCCTATGGCCTCGGGAGGCAAGCCAAAAGTTTAACCTATTTAATCTGCATATAAAACATTAGCAATTAGATATTTGTTTAATTTTTATTTTGTTTTTGACTTAAAAAAACAGTCTGTTTGTCTCAATAAATGTAGTTAATTTAAAAATACAGTGGTTAAATGTAAACTTTTTTTCTATTGCTCTTTGTTTTAAAAAAGGTTATAAAAAATGTCAATAATTATCGATACCGAACGATATGAAACATTATATCGTTGATACATTTTTTAGCTATATCGCCCAGCCCTAAGCCTATTCTCTCTGAGTTTCCATGTTCCCTTACGAAAATTAGCCATGGTTTTAACACGAATAAAACCAAAAATCATGATTCTTGTAGCCATGGTAACATGGTGAATTAGCCATGGTTTTGTTACTTCAAATAATAATTTACAAAGAAGTATTAAAGACAGACCTAAGCCAACAATAGCCTTTCAAATGACTTAAAATGCATTATATAAAAACAATGAGACATTAATGATTGGTTAATTATTAAATATATGGTTTCATTGAATAATGCTGTTAAAATACATAATGTAATACAAAATAAACAATTTATGTACATGCAATAATTGCTGCTGCTACACTTACAGGACGATCAAATCCTTGTTTAATAGTCTATTGACCAAACATTTAATTCAAATATCCACTTAATCTTTAAAACCCCTTAACTGTCACCGTCCCACCTGTGGGACTCTTGGCGCTCTTTTTGTTGTTGTCCTTTTTCTCTATCAAATCTTTAAGTAATCAGCATGAGTTGTATATCATTTGAAAGCTTAGAAGCCCAAGATTCACCCTGTGAAAACCATTTCGAAATCGGACATTGCGTTACCATGGAAATGGTACTTTAAAATCTTTTGGTGGTCTCCTCCCCCTTAGTGGGCAGTGTCAAGTGTCATATTACAAAATGCATTACGCTCTTTTAGAATCAAACCTTTTTATAATCTTGACAAAATACATATCATTGGAAAGGTCTTAGTCTCAGGATTCCATATTCTGAGATAGAAGTAAGATTTACAGAGAAATCTAGACATTTGTGACAGAAAAATGCATAAAAAAAATTCAATGGAGTTTTGATGAACACCCGGTGGCTGTTTGTGGTATGACGCCCTAAATAAAATCTCACTCATTTCTTTTCATATCAACTTCAAATTTGGAACATAGCTTATTTAGACATATGGCTTTAATGTTATACCAGTTTTAGAGTAAAACCTGTTATCTAAAATATTTATTATAAATAAAATTAATATAGTGCATTTTATTTACAGTACATTTAAACTTCTATAACGTTTTGATACTTTAATCTTATGCAATAATCTGCAGATTTTCTTCTTTAAAAAGAGACCAACCTTGTGTCTGAATTCCAAAGTGTTCATAACCTACAACAATTTAAGTTTGGATAGTGCACTATCATGCCTATTTTAAAAAAATGGGGGGTGACAGTTAAGGGGTTAATTCTTGGCCACCTTTTTGCTATATATAGATGACACAGCCTCTACAATTTCTTCAACAAAAAACATGTGGACATCACAACCCTTACGAAAATTAACCATGGTTTTATTGTAGTAAAACGGCTTAATTTTCTTTTTCTGATGCTCATTCACACATATTTAGATCTTTTCATATTTAGTTAATTAATTTGTCGTTAATATTTTAATGATAAAAGAGAAACGATGAACATCTGAAACATCTTCGCTCCAGATTTTGGTTATAAAAACGTTGTGGCAGCATTGTTTTGTTGTTCTGAAAATGTTAAAATGTTTCTTGTTGTGATTATTATGTTATTTGATGGTTAGAAAAATGTTTCCTAAAACATTGCACTAACTTTATTTTCACCAAAACCTGACTTTTATATGAACGTTTATTTTTACTATCCTAAGAACATTTCTAATGTATTATTTTAGTGTTTTTGTTTGTTGTTTGAGAGATTATAATTTGGATTTTTATTTGACTTCTATGATTTGTACAGCACTTTGGTCAACCCTGGGTTGTTTTTAAATGTGCTTTATAAATAAATAATGAATGAATGAACTTGTCGCGATTGTCGTGAACGTAAACGTTATTTAAAAGTTACAAAAATGTTTCTTATACAACATTATACTAACTTTAATTTGACCCAATATATAACATTAAAATGACTTCAAAAACGTTTCTTACAACAATCTATTAACCTTATTTTTACGCAAAATATGCATTTATTTGAACATTTTTTTTAAATATTCTAAGAACGTTAAAATGTCGTAAAAAAAACGTTATTTAAAGGTTACAAAGTTTCTTACAACATTCTGCTACCTATATTTTCACCTAAAATTTTACGTTATTTGAGTGTTTATTTTTAATATTCTAAGAACGTTTTCTCTCAACGTTATCACATCGTTCATCAAGTAAACGTATGGCATTCTAAGACTATTGATCTCAGAACGTGTTATGAGAACGTATATCAAATATTGATAACATTACAAGAATGTTCCATAAGCATTACTTTAAGAACATTTTGTCCTAACCTTTATATAACTTTTAAAAAACGTTGTGAGAACGTTTCCTGTTCACAGGACTGTAACGGCAGATTCACAAACACACGGTCGTTCCTCTAATGTGATTTAAAGGGGTCATAGGATGCTACATGCACTTTTACAAGCTGTTTGAACTGAAATGTGTTGGCAGTGTGTGTACACAACCACCCTATAATGATAAACATACACCCAGTGTTTTTTTTTTATCTGGTTAAATCTTTCCCCCTTTCTCAAATCGAGCCGATCTCAGATGCCTGTCTGTGTGACGTCACAAAAACAGGCCCCTCCCACGATAGTTTGATTGACAGTAGTGTTTCAGCACAGACTGGACTGGCGTCTTACTTTAGCTCCGCCCTGAGTGACTGTCATCAGTCCACCATTGTTTCTCTGCCGGAGCAGATGTAGACAAGAATGATCTGAAAAGAGAGTTTTTGACAGGCTAAAAAAGGTGTTTTTTACACTACCATTGAGAAATTTAACCAAACTATGTTACAGACTTTTCATTAAGACCCTAAAGAATCATATCAGCTTGTGGAAAATGGGCATCCGATGACCCCTTTAAAGCAAACATTATTTTTTCCTGTTTCTGAACCGTATTCATTATTGATGCTGCCATCACAAAAAAGAGCAATTAAAAGCAGATCAGAAATAGAGCGTTCATATTACACAGGCAAACATTGATTAGTGTGTGTGAGGTGAAGAGCTAACGGTGGCACACTGAATCTCACAGACATTGATTGAAACATCACACTGGAACGAGAGACGCAGATGGAGGACAGAGAAGAGATTAGCTGGTTTATAATAACTGCAGTAATATCTCCAGATGAACACTTACTGGACTGAAGCAGCTCAGCTTTACTCGATTCTCCTTTAAGCATGTTTTAGAGGAGCGTTTGTTTCCAGAAGCTTTACTTTCACTGTTCCTCAGTGGAGGAATGATCTTCACAAGCCTCCAGAACATCTCACATCTTCTGAGGAGTCTCTGATTAAAACTGAGCAGTTTTTACCTTCATATTCTCACTCTATCGGACTATATGAGCCATAAAAGCCTGATGATCAAATACGATGGATGTGCTGGAGTCGGTTCATGTCTGGGCTTAAGTGCAGATCTCTTATATCATATATGACTTTGTTGTACTCTGACTCTCTGATCTTTTTCCGCTGTGTAGAGAGAGAGCGCTTGCGAATGGTTGCCAGGTTGGGTAGATAAATTAAACACGGGGCAGAAAATGTGTCCTTTTAAGAGAGAAGCTCTGATTTAAACTCAATTTTAATCGATTTTCAACCGGCTCGCGGTTAATCGTTACATCCCTAACAGCTATACAAAAAAATCGGATCTGAGCACAAAATTGGAATTGAGCACTAAGGCTCACAGTGTGAACGTAGCCTTTGAAGCGTCACTAAAGCATCTCTGAAGCGTCTCTGAAGCGGCTCCGGCTGAACAGAGCGCAGCTTCAGGTCCGTCGGATGGAGACCTGTGAACTCTGAGAGACGTAACGAAGATGAATGACACGATGGAAATGAGCAGCGATGAAGGAACATGTGCCGACAGCCTCATTTTGAACCAGACTAGATTCTCATTTTAATAATTCATCCCGCTGATGCGTGTGAGTTTATTAATGTTTGCAATAGTCCAAACTTTAACGGCGTGTTCTCTTGTTCGGTGCATAAATTATGCAGATGTCCTGAGGGTTTGCAGTACAACACAAAGGCCTGAATTAAACATGAAGAGCTTTTAGAATAAAACACACAATTAGAAGTGTGACAGATTGTTAATGAGAAAATAAGTCTGCGTTTCTCCCCTCCGGCGCTCGAATTAAAGACTTTTATTAGGTCATTCGATCAGAAGGTGATACTGTATGAAGACGCTTGAAAGCAATTACACGCCGTTTATGAAATGAACAAATATTAGTACGACCTCAGATTTAGTGTTTAATAGATAATTCATGTTGTAGTAACAGCTTGTGAAAAACTATTCTCACCTTTAAAGTTCAATTTGCATTTTATTACAGCATCAGTATGTCCGCTTTGTTTACATTTGTGTTGTAGAGAAAAAAAGACATTAAATTAGAGATGAAGAATAAATCATAACAATAACAAAAACATCTGGAACTCCTTTTGTAAGGCAGATTTCATATTCATACGCATATTTACACACGTAACTCGTAAGATCATTAATTTTTTGAAAAGTTTCTAATCTTGCTGTAATTTTAATCTTGTAAAATAAAATAATAATAATTATGATTAAATAGTATTATTAATATAGTTATATATGTATTTATTAATTATTAAAGTTTCTTATCTTGCTGTAATGTTACTGTTGTAAAATCAAATAACAATTATTAAAAAGTATTATTACTATAGTAATGTATTTATTCATTTATGATTAATTTAATACATTTTAGTAATTGAATAAATTTAAATGTAATAATGTAATTGATTTATAGAGAGAGAGAGATATTTTTAAAAAATCTTAAAAAAAAAAAGATTTTTAAAATTTTAGATTTTCAATTAGATTAGATTTAAAAAAATTGTATTATCAATTGCAATATCAATTTTAATTTCAATATTCAGTTTTAAATTTTTTGTGTATCTGTGTGTGTGTCAGTCTCAGATGATCTAACCACAATCCTAATACCGATCGGAAACAAGCGGTCAGATCTCCAGCACCTCCGTAATGGAATATAGAAGGTGAATATCAGTTCATAACCCGTGTGTAAGCAATACGACCAGCTGCCAGTAATTACCATCCGTGTGAGTGAGATCGTTTACATGACAACTAACGAGGCTCAGCTCTGGTGTGGATGGGTTTCTGCGTGAGTCTTATGAGAAAACCTGGGATTTTTCCCAACTGACTCCTGCAAATGAAGTTCACGTCGAATTAATCAAACGAAAGCACACTGTGAAGATCCAGTTCTCTGATGTGTGTGTGTGTGTGTGTGTGTGAGTGTGTGTGTGTGTGTGTGTGTGTGTGAGTGTGTGTT
>NW_015551074.1:1051913-1062984 GCF_001515605.1 Sinocyclocheilus anshuiensis | reverse complement strand
TTGAGAGTGTGATTGTGAGTGTGTGTTTGAGTGTGTGTGTGTGTGTGTGTTTTTGTACAGGATTACCATGAGAGATCTTCAGAGCGTTCTCACTCAGGTCCTGCTGCTGGTTCTCCTCCTGGGATCTTCAGCACAATCCAGGGAACATCAAGGTGGGTTTCATTCTCCTCAAACCCGAATCACATGCAGTATTTTACATTTTTTATATTATTATTATAGTTTTTTTTAATTTTTACTAATTTAAAATGTATATAATATGCATTTTATATTTATAAAAATGTTTATAAATGTATACATTTTACAAATTTTAATTAGCTTTTATTTTTATATTTTCATTTTGTTTTATTATTTTTAATTTTAATTTAATATTTTATATTATTTTTATTTTTAATTTTTATTTATTTCCGGTTAGTAATTTTAGTGCTTTAATTTTTTTTAAGTGTTTTTTTATCTAGTATTTATATTTAATTTAATTTCAGCTTTATTTCAATTAACAAAAATGTTTTTAATAGTTTTAGTTAATGATAATGTGTCTCCGCTGTTTGTCGAACTTCACCCATAGGCTTCATTTCGCTGCAAAAGTGCTGTTCTTCCTCAGTATTTTTGTCTTGTTTTCCAGTACAAACATCTATACATTATTAAATCAAGATACATTTAGTGGAGAAGCAAAATGACTGAAGATATTCTGAAAAATTACGTGTAAAACAAGAACAAATATCTGCCATTGAGGTGAGAAAAATAATCTTGTTTTCCCTTTGAATTAAGTCGATTTTTTTCTGACCCCATTGGCAGATATTTGTTCTTTTTCAAACCTTAAACTCACTTCATTTTGATACATTTTTTTAGAAAACTTTTCGATCTTCAGTCATTTTGCTTCACCAGTAAATGCATCTTAATTTAAGGATGCTTGGATATCTGGAAAAATATTTGCAGTGTAGTTACACATATGGTTCGTCGCTGTCTGTCTGATCACATGATCAGAGCAGATACGCTTAGAGAAACAGCAGAGGAAATCACAGCTGTGCACTTCCTGTTTCCTGTCCAATCCCAGCAGAGCTCACTAGTATTAGTCATGCAAATTCAGTTAAATTAGAAAAGCTTGTCTGCTCTGAGACCGCTATCCAAACTCTTAATTAGCTGTTTACTGCTCACACACACACACACACACACACACACACTCACTCACTCTCACACACACACACAGGCGTCTCATAGAAATGTCAGCAGCGATTAAAAGTGAGCGCCGCAGCGTGTGAATAATTGAGCGTCACCAGCTCAGCGGGAGGAAGGACAGTGACTGTCACACTGGCTTCATGAAAGCGGTCTCTCTCCTGATCCGTACTGAAGTGTGTGTGAACGGAGTTTAGCTGAGCTCGTCCCTCACTGCGTCCACAGATCACACTGATGATGATGATTGTGATCCAGTCTTATTTTAATATCATCAACATTGTGGTTATTCGTTTTTTTTTTAATTAGTTTTAATTTTTATGTTTTCTTTTACTGTAATATTTTTGTTGTATGTTTTAAAAATATATATTTTTAATTGTATAATGAAATTTTTTTTGTTTTTGTTTTTTTTTGCATTTTCTGTTCTTGAAGTATTTTTGTTGCATGTTTTGTCTTTTTTTTTTCCGTTTTTTTATATATATTTTAATTTTGTATTTAAAAAAACAGTTTTTTTTTGTTGTTGTTGTTAATGTCTGTGATAATGAATGTGATCCAGTGCTATTTTAGTATCACTAATTACATGGTTTTTATTATTTTTTAAATTAGTTTTAATATTTATATTTCCTTTTCTTTCTTGTTTGTCTTTTTTTTCACATTTTTTATAGTTTAAAAAAAATCATAGTTTTTTTAAATGTCAATGATGATGACTGTGTTCCAGTGTTATTTTAGTATCATTGAGGTACTATTATAGTTTTATTCATATTTTGAATTATTTTTTAATCTGTTTTAATTTTAATTTTAGTTAAAACAATTTTTTAAATTTTTCAAATAGTTTTTGAATTTTTTTAAAATTTCTAATCTATAATTTATATAAATTTTTATTCCAGTTTTAGGTATTTTAGTACATCAAGTTACACTAAGTGAAAATGAGAAATGCTATACATTTATTTTGTATATTTGTGTGTATTTCAGTGAAAGTGATGAAGGTTGTGTTGTGTTGCAGTGCTGCATGACGTGCGGATGGGAACGTGTGAGGTGGTGGCGTTACACCGATGCTGCAATAAGAACAAGATCGAGGAGCGTTCGCTGACCGTCAAGTGCTCGTGTTTCCCGGGACAAGTGGCAGGAACCACCAGAGCGGCTCCGTCCTGCGTAGACGGTACTAAAAACACACCAGACAGTCGTTCTGAGATATTCTACAAACTCAGAGTCCTATAATCCACGAGAACAACACGAGCTGCGAATAAATCCAGACTGCACTGTAAAGACATGAATACATTTAAAAAGTAAATCCTACAGAATGTTTTTTTTTTCAGTGTGGATTCTGTCAAAGTGGCTTTTAAATGCATTCGCTATTCGCAAAAATAAATAAATATATATTAAATAAAAATATTAATGATAGTTCTGAAACATTCAGAGCTGCTACTTATCAATGAACATGTTTGTGTGATTAGTTTGGTCCGAGCTGAATGTTTATGTTCTACATACTTTTTTTACTCAAGGTTATTATAGTTACAATAAATCCATTAAAAACATTTAGAAATAAAATAAACATTATTAATTTCAGCTATTTCATTTGTTATTTTCATTTAGTTTAAGTTGAAATACTAAAACAACTAAAAGTAGATAATATAAAACTAATAAAAATTACTTTAAAAAACTAAAATGAAAGTTAAGACAGAAAATATAATTGAAAATATAAACAGGAGCAATAATAGAACCTCAAATAACACTGATTTGACGTTTGGTACAGCCTTCGATTCTCAAGATGAGAAATAATTAGATTTTCAGTAAAATGCCGGAAATAATTTTATTCATTGAATCAAGCAAGTAATGCTCATATGAATAGCTTCTCGAATGAATTGCTGCGGTCCTGGTTTGATGGTCAGTGCGTGTCATTAGCGCCGTGTTTAACGTCTGTATGTTAACGAAGCTCTGAGGGCCTCTAATCGTTCCAGCCGTAATGCTTTGGCTGTGTGAAGTGAACGGGTTCGGGCCCCTGAGGGCCGTCTGACCTATTCTCTCACATTTAGTCTGACATTCTCTGCAAATGAAAGCGCGGCTCTAATATCCTCCATCGGCAGGTCGTCTCCCTTTGAATTGCTCAAAATCTGTCCAAATTTATGAAACCTACATATTTATTCATGACAAAACAACTTAAATATTACTCTGAAAAGTTTTCAGTCAAAATAAATTCATTTTACTTGCATGAACCTTCACTTTCAGATGAAAAAGTGGTCCATTTTTCATGCTGCAGTGGTTCATTAATTGGCAACATATTCATGTTCATCAATAAAATTCAGTCCAAAAGATATGGGAGAAATGGCTAAATATATATTTTTTTAAATGTTGACACTAAAATAACTTCATAGATAATTTAGCAAAAAGTGTTTTGGACCCCTAATAGTGCTCCATACATTCCCGGGTCAAAATGACCCGAATATTTTAAATGGTTATATCTCTTCAAAAATAATTCTAAAAAATCTGAAAAAATATATGATGTGTATTAAAGCATTTGCAAAGTTTCGTTCCCTTACTGCATTTTAGGTCAAAACGGAGATGAATGTGTTATTGTGTGAGTGTGTGTGTGTGTGTGTGTGTTCAGCCTCTATAGTCCAGCAGAAGTGGTGGTGTCAGATGGATCCGTGTCTGGATGGAGAGGACTGTAAAGTGCTGCCGGATCTCAAAGGCTGGAGCTGCGCTACGGGGAATAAGATCAAGACCACAAAGGTATGAAGATCCTCAGAAAACACGGTACAATACCACGATCTCAAGCGCCTTCATGTCTAACAAACCTCCATGGAGTTTTGCTGCTTTGTGCATCATTTAAAGCACTATTAATAAACACATTATATGTTATCTGGTCTTTAATAACGTTCTCGAAACCTTAGCACAGAAACATTATTAATACATCGTTCATGGAACGTTTCAGTTGGACGTTTGTTTTAAATGTTACTATTGTTTCAGAGAACATTCAAAAGTAACATTCTCATGATGTTTGTAAAATGATACAATGTAATGTTTCCTTAATGTTCACATTTAAAAACCTGGACATTCAGAAAACATTCAGAAATAACATTTTACAAAACGTTCTTACAACATTTTTTTGTTAACTGTGAGATATTTAAATGAGACACAAAATGACTTGAGATATTAAGACTTGTTTTTTAAAAAATGTATCCAAGATATTTAAGTTTTTGCTTAAAATAAGAACAAATATCTGCTAATGGGGTCAGAAAAATACATTTAATTTAAGATTATTTTTCTTGCATAGATATTTTTCTAGTTTCAAGCAAAAACTCACTTAATTTTGAAGGTTTGTTTCTTAATATCTGATGTATTAATGTATCTAGATTTAAGAACGTTTAGATATTTGTACTGGAAAACAAGACAAAAATGTGTCAATTTCTGCAGAAATTATTACTGCAGCTTGCATATAAATATTGATAAAAAAAAATACAGAAAGCACATCAAATGTTGTTATTAAATGGATAGTCCACTCAAAAATGAAAATGATCATCATCACCAAACCTGTAAGACTTTCTTTCTTCTGCTGAACACAAGAAAAGATATTCTAAAGATTGATGGTAACTAAATAGTTGCTGGTACCCATTCACTTCCATAGTATTACTATGTAATTGTGTTTATCTCACAGTTAACAAAAGAAGAGATTTTGAGGAATGTTGAGAATCAAACAGGTGACGGTACCCATTGACTTCCATAGTATTACTATGTGAAGCTGAGTATCTGATGACCTGATGATCTTGAGATGGTGTTTGTGGGTGATGTTTATCTCACAGTTAACAAAAGAAGAGATTTTGAGGAATGTTGAGAATCAAACAGGTGACGGTACCCATTGACTTCCATAGTATTACTATGGAAGTCAATGGGTACCGGCAACTATTTAGTTTCCATCAATCTTCAGAATATCTTTTCTTGTGTTTATCTCACAGTAAACAAAAGAAGAGATTTTGAAGAATGTTGAGAATCAAACAGGTGCCGGTACCCATTGACTTCCATAGTATTACTATGTGAAGCTGAGTATCTGATGACCTGATGATCTTGAGATGGTGTTTGTGGGTGATTCTGCTGTTGAAGGTCATCCATCTGTCTCTGGGATCATTTGTTACCAGCAGATGAAGCTTTTAGCCCCATTAATGACTAGTGTGTCACCACAACACCCTTGAACATCACCAGCGCTTTAATTAGAAGCTTTTAATAGAAACCCAATGCAAATGTCCTTCTGCTGCTGGTTATGACGACTGTACGACTCGAGCTCGTTCAACTTCTATCAATTATTTAAACGGCTTCGCCAAACCTGTCTGGAGCCTAATTATTGATCCTAAATATCCGCAGGCTCTCCTGATTGGCCGGCGTAGCGGTGGTCTTCATCGATTCAGAATAAACCATATCAACCTCAAAACCCCTTTATCTTTCTTTTCTGCATGAAACACTAAACTAATGCTGTTTCCTGCTTTCATTTCCCATGTTACGCGCGGCACAGATCTCCTCAGACCGGGATCAGCTCTGGTGACCGCTGGAAACCTGATCCAGGTGAGCCGGCCTTCATCATCATCATCATCACAAACACAAACAGGGGTTTGAAACTTCCAGAAAAGTTACTCGTGTTATTCTGGAATCAGCAGCGTGTTTATCTTGCTGACAGAATGTATCACCGTCTTTGTCACATTTTCTGCCTGAAATACGATGTGCTTTATCATTCTGTTCACAAACACGATGTAGCACTAAACTGAAAGCAGGAGCTCTAAACTGTCTGGTTAGTGACTGATAGAGCTGTTCATTCATCTGGTCAGATGGTGTAGTTATGATCTACTAACCAGCTAAACTAACCAAACTCTGAGCTAATAATTAATCAAATAAAAAATCTAAAATTACAATAAAAACACTTGCTAAAAATGTAAATATTGATTATATAAAAAAATGTAAAAATTCAAATAAATAAAAACAAAATAAACACTTGCTAATAATGTAAATATTGATT
Organism: Sinocyclocheilus anshuiensis; assembly: GCF_001515605.1. Lineage (NCBI taxonomy): Eukaryota > Metazoa > Chordata > Actinopteri > Cypriniformes > Cyprinidae > Sinocyclocheilus > Sinocyclocheilus anshuiensis. Next base: position 1,056,815 of record NW_015551074.1, on the reverse strand, counting down.
ATATAAAAAATTTAAAATTAAAATAAATTAAAACAAAATAAACACTTGCTAAAATGTAAATATTAATGAAATAAAAAATGTCAAATTTAAATAAAAATAAAACTCTTGCTAAAAATGTAAATATTAATTATATAAAAAATGTAAAATTAAAATAAAACTCTAGCTAAAAATGTATATATTAATTATATTTAAAAAATTAAAATTAAAATGAATAAAATCAAAATTAACACTTGCTAAAATGTAAATATTAATTAAATAAAAAGTCAAATTAAAATAAAAATAAAACTCTTGCTAAAAATGTAAATAATTACATTAAAAATGAACCATTCAGATAATAAAAACAAATGTTAATGTTTTATTTGCTTACCAGCGTGTCATGTGACCATTAACCAACATCAGAGAACTGCATTTCCAAGTGTGCTGTTAAATTATTAAAAAATGGTAGAGCTAGTTATTGTGAGAGTTTATTGTAATAATGTGTTTAACTGTTTCAGGCACACACACACACACAGATGCTCATCTACGGTGTCCCTCACGAGTCTTTCAGAGCAGAGACTCTCTCCGAGAAATCCCAGGATCTACAGGCACAGCGCTGGTTTGAGACGAGCATTAGACCTTCTCGTTATCAACCACGATTGAGCTGATGGATCCAGCAAAACATGCGCTTCATCAGGTGCCCAGAGGGATGATGGGAAAAAACGGATGAACATTCTAATAAGAATGCTCATGTATGGTTATATTGAATGAAGTCATATCAAAGAAGACTTTTTCTGCAGATGCTTGATCTGTGTAAATGATGCATACGCTCATAATAAACCATGATTGTCTTAATCTGGTGGCTTCTATCTCTTCATGGGCTTTCTATGTGAGTGAATAGATTAACCCAAGCTGGCTGGACGGTGGATGAAGTGTTTATTACTTCATATCAGCATAAACCGTCCCAGACGGGGTTAACACACAAGATGTTCACCGCTGGCCCTTTAATGTGAACATATGCTTTCTATAATACATGAAATCTGTATTTAAACCACGAGGAATTAATCCTCAGTCTGGTGAAATGATCACAAACAACATTTGAAGTTCCCCGTGAGATCGGTGTCTTTATGGAAAGCAGTGCAGTGTGGGATTTTTCAGCAGAATTATGTTTTTGTGAAATGTGAATGCTTTATGTATTTATTTTAGACTCTATTATCTGTGTCATATATTTAGTTATTTTATGTTATTTTAAATTTGAGCGGTTTTTATTTATTTAGCTGTTTATTGATATTATTTTATTTCTTATTTTGTTTTGTTTTAGACCCTTTATTTATTTTTTACATTTATTTATTTAGTGCAATTACATTTTTACATTTTTTGTTTTATATTTTTGTTTTAGATCACATTATTCATTATATGTAATTTTTTGTTACTATTTTATTTGATCCATTTTTCTATTTTTATTTGATTTTATTTCATTTTTATTTTAGATCCTATTATTTTTATATATACATTTTTTGTTACTATTTTACTTTTTAGTTTTTTTTTATTTAGACCGTATTATTTATTTATTTGATTATTTAATTTTTGGTTACTATTCTTTTATTTTGTTTGTTTTAGTCCCTTTATTTTTTTACATTTATTTATTTTTTTAATTTTAATTTTAATTTATTTTTATTTTTGTTTTATATTTTTGTTATTATTTTATTTTAGACTCAATTATTTTTATATGTACATTTTTTTGTTACTATTTTACTTTTTTTATTTAGTTTTATACCCTATTATTTAATTATTTAATTATTTGGTTACTATTATTTTATTTTGTTTGTTTTAGTCCCTTTATTTTTTTACATTTATTTATTTTTTTAATTTTAATGTATTTTTTATTTTTGTTTTATATTTTTGTTATTATTTTTATATGTAAATTTTTGTTACTATTTTAATTTGATGTTTTTTAAATTTATTTTAGACCCTATTATTTTATTTTGTTTGTTTTAGTCCCTTTATTTTTTAACATTTATTTATTTATTTAATTTTAACTTATTTTTGTTATTATTTTTATTTTAGATCCTATTATTTTTATATGTACATTTTTTGTTACTTTTTTTTTTAGACCCTATTATTTATTTATTTGATTATTTAATTATTTTGTTACTATTATTTTATTTTGTTTGTTTTAGTCCCTTTATTCTTTTACATTTATTTATTTAATATTTATTATTTTTATTTTAGATCCTATTATTTTTATATATACATTTTGTTACTATTTTATTATTTTTTTATTTTATCTTATTTAATTTTGTTTGGTTTTAGACCCTATTATTTGTCCTGATGGAAAGTTCTCTGTTCACACACGTAACAATGAGCCGCTGGACGGAAGAGATTGACAGGAACACAAAGGACCGCGAGCGAGCGTTTCTGAAGCTCACTCTTTTGTGATGCCGTCAGATTCTTTTCTCTGGATGATTATTGTAATTTCTCACAATCTCCGGATTAGTCCTGACATCTGTGATCATCTGAGGACCTCAAGATGAACTTACACGGGTGCTTATATTTACTGTGACTTATAATGCGTTCAGCGTGTGTGTTTTATCAGAAACAAAGATCAGCTTGACCCAAATATTACATATTGATCGTCTAGAATGTCATGTTTGTGTATATAATGTCATTTGCTGGTGTTATTTCTCCTTTTAGGAGCTTGACAGCGTCCACCTCCTCCTTCACTCGCATTATGTGTAAAAGAGCAGCGTGAACATTGTGCTAAACATCTCCCGTTTGTGTTTCAAAAAGTCCCACAGGTTTGTGATGACGTGAGAGTGACTAAATAATGACTTTTGGGTGTTACTAAGATGATTGGGTCATTTTGTGTGGGTTTGTTAAGAACGTTCACAAAATCGTTCACTGAACCATTTTAGCCAGACGTAACATTTTTAAAAATGTAAACAATTTTTAAACTTGTTTCAGAACGTTCCCATCAAATGGAATGTTCATGTAACGTTTGAATAACCAAGAAAAAGAGTTTAAAAACATTTCACTTTTTTGAACCAATAATTACACACAAATAAATAAATAATAGGGTCTAAAACAAAATAGTAAAAAACATAATAGTAACATTAAATAAATAAAACGGTCTTAAAGAAATTAAAATTGTAAGATCAAAAGACAAACTTTTGGGTTTTTTAGGTTGGCTTGAGAAAGCCTAGCCTGAAAGTTATTTATAGTTCATTTTATAAAATAACATTACTTTTAAATGTTCTCTGAACGCGCAATTTTTTAACACTCTCAGAAAAAAAGGTACAAAAGCTGTCACTGGGGCAGCAACCACATTCAAAAGGCAAACCTTTGTACCTAAAGAGTTCATATTGGCACCTTAAAAGTGCATATTAGTACCTAAAGTGTACATGTTAGTACCTAAAGTGTACAAAAGTGTACGTTCTGAAAAGGTACCGCCCCAGTGACAGCTTTTGTACCTTTTTTTCTGAGATTGTAATGTTTTAAAAACGTTTTTTCTTGGTTATGCGGATGTTACTTTTGAATGTTCTCTGAGGTAGTAACATATAAAGGAACGTCCCACTGAAACATTTCAGAACAATGTATCAATAATGTTTGATTAAAGAACAGATAATTCCCCATGCAGCTAACAGGAATAAAACGTTTTACACACGTTTCCGTTAAGATATGGAAACATTATTTCTGAATGTTCAAAACATCCTGATTTTTAAATGTTTTAAAAACATTTTTTTCTTAATGATGCAAACGGGATGAAGAAATAACATGTTGCTAACGTTCCCATGAACGTTCAAAGTTTTAAATGTTTCAAATACATTTTTTTCTTGGTTATGTGAACGTTAATGTTGCCATGTTTTGCAAACATCATGGGAACGTTACATTTGAATGTTCTCTGAACAAATGTTCCAAATAAAATGTTTCCACTAAGGTTTTGAGAACGTTATTAAACGTTACTGGACGAACGTTTGCTCATAACTTGCCAGAACCTTCCCTGTTAGCTGATATAAAATCTCTGTTTATTTATTATATTATGTCATGATTTCTGGAGCAGGTCAGGCTGTAAGAGACGTCGGGTCACAGTAAAACGTTTGGAAACCACAGCCGTCGTGTAAGCGATGAATGAGCATGCCAGAACGATCCGTAAGCATCGACCGTCGGACATCAGAGCTGTGCGCTGTAAACAGCAGCATGAATTATGACATTAATGTGACTCCACACACACGCCATTTAATGCCTCTCGCTCAACTACTACTGAATAACTAAATACCTGACCTCGACCAGAAGGCCCCATTGATTTCATGATACACTGCGGTAAAAACATCGAAACATCTACCACACCGCAAAAAAATGAGGCTCTTGTTTAGTATTTTTGTCTTGTACAAACATCTAAACTTTCTTAAAGGTGACATATCATGAAAATCTGACTTTTCCAGGTTTTAGGTGCTATAATCAGGTCCCCGGTGCATCTACCAACCAAGGAAACGTGAAAAAGATTAACCAAATAACTTTGTTTAGGGAAGCCTTTTTCTGCAAGCGTCTGAGAAAACCAGTGTGTCTGATTTCGCTCTCTTGGTGACGTGGCAAAGGGATCTCATTATAATATTACCGCCTCTTAATCTGTAAGTTTACACACATGGCGCCGTTATTGTGTTTTCACAAGCGACAACGGTGTACCAGCTCTAATGCCATGATGAAAGTTTGAGCAAAACATGCTAACTGTTCTGTGTTTGGCTGCACAGACGAGCACAGAACACTGTTTAGAGTCCCAGCCTCAGAGGAGACATTTATTACAACAGAGCAGTGCATTTATTGATTTATTTACTGTATATTGCTGCTGCCACACAGATCTAAAATAAACATGCAACTTATTTCCCAGCTGTTTACCTTCACAGACATAACCGACTGTTTTTGTAACTC
>NW_015551074.1:1048502-1051857 GCF_001515605.1 Sinocyclocheilus anshuiensis | reverse complement strand
AGCTCATTTGCATTTAAAGACACAGGCCCGAAAAACAGCTTGTTTCTGCTTCCACTCAAAATATTTTCAAAATGATATAATAAATGATCTGTGGAGTATTTTGAGCTGAAACTTCACAGACACATTCTGGGAGACTTATATTACAGTGGGATTGTCTACTTTCATTAGCCTCCGCGATGGGATCAGCATAAAGGAGAGACGCGAGGGAAACTGGGAGAGGTGAACACAGATAAACGCTTCACTTCAGTCTGCTTCGGGTCAAATCAAACCCAATCAAACTGAACAAAGTCTCCGATTCAAGGAGTCTCGTGCACATATGAGAAACATCTCTGTTTTTATAGGGTTAAACGACTTAAACTGGGAGATAAATCTGGAGACAGACACGAGAGAGAATGACAATGACCATAAGAGGATGTATGCATCGCAAATAACTTCATATTTCACCCCAAAATACAATGAAAAGTCACTTTTATGTGTCATGCAGTGAGCTCCTCTGAGGCTGAGGCTGATGAACGGAGCGGCTCTGATGAGACGTTGGGATTGTTTAGTACGCATGAGTTCATCGTCTCTGGATGTTTCTCAGAGGTAATTCATCTACTCCTTCAGGACAGAGAGACGCTGAAGATCAGCCTCCACTGGAGTAATGACGGGAATAACAGCACTTATTCCACTGAACATCACGCTTATTTCAGTCAAAGAAGACGAAGCATCTTACAGTGTTTCTGACGCATCTCTTCTGTAACTTTTTATATCAGAATTATGACTACGTATGTCATAATTTAAGCTTTTATCTCATAATTGTGACATCTCATAATTTCAACTTTTTAGAATTATGACTAGGTTTGTCAATTATGACTTATCTCATCATTTTGATTTTATCATAATTATGTCTTTCTGTCATAATTTCAAATTTGATTTGATGATTGTCATAATTTAGACTTTTTATCTCATAATTATAATTTATCTCATAATATTGACTTTATCATAATTATGACTTTTTACATCATAATTTCAACTTTTTATATCATAATTATGACTAAATATGTCATAATTTTTATTGCATAATTATGAAATATCTCATAATTTTAACTTGATTTTTTTTACTTTCTATGGCACAATTTCAACTTTTTATGATTATGATTATCTACCTCATAATTTCAACGTTTTATAATTATGACTAGGTTTGTCATATTTTTGACTGTTTATCCCAATTATGACTTATCTCATAATTTTGACTTTGTCATAATTATGTCGTTCTGTCGGAATTTCACGTTTGATTTGATGATTGTCATAATTTTGACTTATCTCATAATATTGACTTTGTCATAATTATGACATTTTACCTCATAATTTCAACTTTTTATATCATAATTATGATTAAATATGTCATAATTTTTATCGCATAATGATGAAATATCTCGTAATTTTGACTTGAATTTTTTACTTTCTATGGCACAATTTCAAATTTTTATCTCATAATTATGACATCTCATAATTTCAACATTGTCATGATGACTTTCTGTCAAAATTTAAACTTTTTAAATTATGACTGTCATAATTTTTATTTTTTATCTCATAGTTGTGGCTTTTTATGTCATAATTATGACTTTCTATGCCATCATGTCAACTTTTTATCTCATAATTACGACGATGTCATAATTTTGACTTTTTATCTCATAATTACGACTGTCATAGTTTTTCATAATTTCAACTTTTTATGTCATTTTTAAGTAGTGGAAATAAGTTTTCACAGTTGAAGAAGAAACTTTTACAGCAGAAAACATTTTTTAACCAAATTAATTCATCTCCAGATTTGGGACCCCATGAAATATTAAGAGGTTTTTAATATTTCAGAGAAAATAATGAGGACTGTTGACCCCGTATTCAAATTTAATCATTGCATGCAGAATTGATTATGCCGCTCTGTCCTGTGAATTGATGGAGCACTGAAACCTACAATTTCATCTGCAGATAGAAACAAAGTTAATTTCTGCTGAAATACTTTCTACACACGCTGGACCATAATAACACACTGAAGGACAGACCCGAGCCACCTAGCAACCGCATAGCAACCACCCTCGTTGAGGCGGTGTGTTTTGCTCAGGCACATTTTGTTCAAAATCTAGTGGAGTCTAATAAGTGAAGAGTGGAGGATCTCTGGCAGTTCACGGCTCCAGCGGTGTAACGATCGCTCCGCTGCACACGGCAGATTGAGAGATGCGGATCCGTGCAGTTCACATAGCAACCAAAACCTCCAACCTCTGGAGTCCGGTCCGCTGGGGATTCTGGGAAGCTCGTCTGTCGAGTCTGGCAGCCACTCAGGCTCCGTCTTTCCATTCACACAAGTGTTTTCTTCCTCCTTCAGAACTGAAAGTGATCTCGAAGATGCAGGAGGAAGAACCGTCATATTTAGTGCCATTTATAACAGCCTCCTTTTAGAAGTAATCAGAAAAGATGGCAGCTCAGGATGCAACACTGCAGCAGCAGGAACATGAAGCACACTAACGAGCTTGTAATATCGATCAGAGCGCGGCCTGAGATCAGGTCATTTTCACAGGCCACTTTAATTGTTAATATTAGCAGACTGATGCTCACTTCAGGAAGAGCGCACTGAAACACGCAGGAGGATGAGGAACGGTGAAATCCACATTCCATATTCATCAGTATTATTGGTCACAATGGATAAAGAGATGAGATAAATTTAGATTTTCTGTTTCATAACTATGACTTATCTCATAATTTGGGCATTGTCAGTTTTATAATTTTCTGACATAATTTCAGATTTTTATAACATAGTTATGACTGTCATAATTTTGAGTTTTCATATAAATATTACTTTTCCCATAATTTTGACTTTCTATGTCACAATTTAAACTTTTTATATCATAATTATCACTATGTCATAATTTTGACTTTTTATCTCATAATTATGACTTCTCATAATTTTGAGTTTGTCTTATTAATGACTTTCTGTCATAATTTCAGCTATTTATCTCATAATAATTAATGAGTAAACCATATTTTTTCTTTTTATCTCATAATTGTGATTAAGTAAACCATAATTTTGTCTTTTTATCTTATAATTTTGGCATTTTCATAGTTATGACTGATCTCGTGATTTAAATATTTTCTATAATAATTGTCCCTATGTCATAATTTTGACTTTTTATATCATGACTTATCGCATAATTTCAACAGTCATAATTTTGACTTTGTCACAATTTCTGTTTTATATCATAATTATCACTCTCATAAAATTTTGACTTTTTATCTCATAATTCTGACTTATCTCATAATTTCAACATAATTATGTGTGTGATGGTACATTTCTTTGTGTGTGTGTGTGTGTGTGTGT
>NW_015551074.1:1044972-1048492 GCF_001515605.1 Sinocyclocheilus anshuiensis | reverse complement strand
TGTTTGAGATCCTGGGTCCGGTCAGATGCTCCAATGACAGTCAGTCGTCTCTCGCAGCAGAAGGTCTCTGTCTGTCTCCTGAAACGAGAGCTGATCCTGATAAACGTCCCGGTGTCACTGGCAGCAGCAGCAGCAGCGGTGCGATGGCTCTTTAATTCGGCCCCAGGAGGAATATCTGCAGCCAAACAGCGTTTACAGGGGCCCGGGGACCGAATGAGACACGGACACCTGCAGAGGTGACGAACACACACGTTCATTCACGCTCCACTTCATCTGAATGCTTAACAAACCATTCAACGATTAAATCTAGACAGTTTTTCCGTTGCCATCAGCTGAATGTGACTCCGCTCGTTCACTGCGATATCTCATATGATTCTCAAGAGGTTGAAAAGACACACACGCACTTAATTAAAGCTGAAATATTATCACCCCCCCATGACATTTCATCTGCACCTATGAAATCTTTCTCTGTGTATTGACATTTGCCGGCACTTATGGTGTCTGACATTTAGGATAATCTCAATTAATCTGAGCGGCCCATTAAGATAATCATATTAAAGTCAAACTCTCTGCTTCATGGACACAAACACTATGGCAGTAAATCATATTTGTGGTTATATACGTGGCAATGCAAATTCCAAGTTTATTTTCAAGACGCCAAAGTGTTGCCAAAATACAGCCTGTATTCACATTCATTATCCCGTTCGTTTTGATGTATCATAAAGCTTTAAATCAGTTTTGACTGACTCCAGATCATCTGGAGAGATTAAACTCATCGCATTCACTGAATCCAGATCAGCATCAATGAGCAGGTTATTATAAATATAACTATAAATAAAATAATATATATATATATAAATATAAATAAATAAATGTAATTAAAATAACATATTTAAAAACAAAACTTCAACTTATTTTATTTCATCTTGTTACTAAGGCAACATTTCTCATTTTCATTTAGTTTAACTAAAATTAACTACAACTGAAACTGAAATAAAAAATTTATAAAAAAAACATGAGTCATTTAAAAAAAAACTAATAAAAAGCAAAAACGCAGCAAAATTACTTAAACGAATTAAAATGAAAACAGAAAAGATAAAAATAAAAACAATTTCAAAATATGAATAAAACTAACAGTATCTCAATGTTACTAAAATAACAGTCAATAACAATAAAGTTTTGAATAATATTTTGATTTCGTTTTTATTTCAGAATTTCCTTTCATTGTAATTTTAGTTAAAGTTTTAGTTTAAGCTATTTATTATGTGAGCATTTTTTTTATTTTATTTAATTTTTTAATTTCAGCTTTATTTTTCTTTTTTTTTTGAATAAAGTGAACTAAATAAAAACAAGCAACAAGCTGAAATAAAACATGTTTTTTAAGTTTATTTTTTTCAACTAAATGTATTTATTTATTTATTTTTTATGGTGTTAATTTTACGTAACTATGAGAACCCTGATGTTTATGTAAAATCTCATCAGGCGTAAAGTGAATCCATCAGCTGAGTTTAATGTTTTCAGTCTCGAGCTCCAGCCTGGAGAAAAATAACACCTAAAAGAGTCCAAATGAGTCTCTGCATGAATTTTTAATTGCATTTATCTGATGAAGAATATGAGCCTGTATAACAACACGCGCTCTTCTGTGTGTTTGCTTCATTTGCTCTGAGTTTTAGGTTGAATCCATCATGACACTCTTTGGGCTAAAGAGGGAAAGTTTGCAAACATAATCTAGAAAACAGGATTTTGATTCTATTATTTTTATGAATTTGATGTGCACAAGATGACCTGATGTGTTCACTGCAAACAAAAAAAAAGGTGTTTCTCAGGATTTTTGTCTTTGTTTTCCAACACAAAATAGTTAAATATAAAGTAAGCTTATGTTTAAAACAAGAACAAATATCTGTTGATGAGCTCAGAAAAATCAACTGAATCCAAAGTGAAAGCAAGATTATTTTTCTGACTCCACTGACAGATATTTGTTCTTGTTTTACTCTTCATTTTCATGCATTTTTATGAAAACAAGACTTTATATCTTCACTCATTTTGCTTCTTAAATGAATGTATGTTGATTTAACGATGTTTAGATATTTGTACTAGAAAACAAGACAAAAATAGTACATAAAAAAATCACGTTTTGCCGTGTTGATCTCTTTTATTGATTTATTTTGGTTATAGAGGGAAAGTAGGAAAGTTTGCAAACATAATCTAGAAAGCAAAGGATTTTGATTCTATTATTTTTCTGAATTTGCAGGGAAATGTCACTTTCATTTTACTAATGTGCGCAAAAGAATCAACCCAACCCAAAATATATATAAAAAAAAAAATGTAGTTGATTAATTTTTTTTTTTAATTCATTTTATATTTCATAATTGATGTTCTTCCTAAGTATTTTTGTCATGTTTTACGGTAAAAAAATATATAAATAATATATATATATATAATTTAAAAAAATTATTAATTTTTAATTCATTGTATATTTTATTTTAGTTTATTTTTTACATTTGAATGTTATAATTTTTTTAAAATTTTAATAATTAATTAATGTTGCTTAAAAGAAAACAAATTATCACCAATAAGGTCAGAAAAAATCATCTTGTTTTTCCTTTTGAATGAAGTTTTTTTTTTTTTTTGACCCGACTGACAGATATTTGTTCTTTTTTTAAGCTAAATTAAATAATTATTACAATTAATAAAATAAAACAAATACAATAAAAAAAAAAGAAAATTAGTTACAAATGAATAAAATCACTTCATTTTGAAAATCTGTATTGTATGTCATTTTGCTTTAGAACGTTTAGATATTTGTGCTGTTAAACAAGACAAAAATACTCAATAAGACAGTGATTTTTGGATCTGTGCTGTCAGGAGTGAGTTGTAGGAGTTTGTGCATTAATCCCGATATTTAAGTAAAGCTTTTATTAAGATCTGTCACCTGCGGCCGGGACGTTTCAATCGATTGCAATCGGAGAGTCCTGCAGTCGTCAGTGTCCAGTTACACGGCTGGCTAATGACATCCTCACAAACCCCTGCATTATCAACTTATGAAACCATTCCAGCTTTGTTTCGCTCATGCAGCATAAACGTTTCTCAAAAAGGCCACATTAATATTTATTCACAGCGGCCATATGGCTGCATGCTAATGAGACGCTGGTTTTCTGATGCATGTTTCTTCATTAGCATATGCAGACGAGAGGAATCATCTTCAGATAGTTAAACGCTCGTTCTCGTTTGCGCTCGGTTGTGACGCTGAGATTGTTTGACTGAACTCTACGACCCTGTTTTAATGTGACGCACAGAAGACGGAGGGGTCAAAGGTCAGAGTCTGATCCTGAGCTGTTGCCATGGCGTCAGGAGACTAACCTCAACCAGCAGGTCAAAGGTTAGACTGGTTAGTTTCAGTAGCTGGTAGATACAGTTATTAAATTACAGAAAAAAACATTTTCATTTATTTCATATTTATTTATGTTTTACCTGCTGTCTATATCTATCTATCTATCTATCTATCTATCTATCTATCTAT
>NW_015551074.1:1044470-1044632 GCF_001515605.1 Sinocyclocheilus anshuiensis | reverse complement strand
ATCTATCTATCTATCTATCTATCTATCTGTCTATCTATCTATCTATCTGTCTATCTATCTATCTGTTTGTCTGTCTGTCTGTCTGTCTATCTGTCTGTCTGTGTGTCTGTGTGTCTGTCTGTCTGTCTGTATGTCTGTCTGTCTGTCTGTCTGTCTGTCTGT
>NW_015551074.1:1041568-1044351 GCF_001515605.1 Sinocyclocheilus anshuiensis | reverse complement strand
TGTCCGTCCGTCCGTCTGTCCGTCCGTCCGTCCGTCCGTCTGTCCGTCCGTCCGTCCATCTATCGTCTGTCTGTCTGTCTTGTCTTAACAAAACTGCTGTTTATGGAGTAATCAGGTGGAAGCAGCTCTTGGTCTTGGTAAACCTGAGCACAGTTTGAGACGTAGTTGAGAAACTCTAGAGAAGACAGAGGTTATCCTGAAGGATCTTACAGAGATCTCATTATGATTCTTTCTGTTTCATTTAATGGTAAAGCCGAGGATCTGCATGACGGATGAGTTAAACTGTGAGTTCAGATTGAGCAAATAAAGCAAACGCAGGGAAGCGAGTGTGTCTGTGCAAACAGAGCCGCAGTGATTAATATGAGCTCGTGACCTTCAGAGACGTGAATGAAGCGTGGTTCTCTGTAAGCACAGCATCAGCTTTCAGCCTCTTCCAAACTTCTCTCTTGAGTGACGGCTTTAGAGCTCTAGCTTTCAGAGGCGCTGCTGTCAGTCAAGCGGCGTCTGACTGCAGGGTTTGACGTGGTTCCTGATGCTCCTGTCATCTGATACAGACTCAAGTCAAATGCTTAGTGTGTCGAATGATCGTCCGCGTGTGTGTGAGCGCCTCGTCAAGGGCACCAGCACGTGAAAAATGAACAGACTGAGATGAGATGATGAGGTGCGTGTGTGTGTGTGTGTGTGTGAGAGAGAGTGTGTGTGTGTGTGTGTGTGTTGAAGGTCTCTGCTCTTGGATGATGATGATGATGCTGGTGGCCTTGAGCTAATGTTTCTGACAATTTCATTATATTTGATGATTTTCATAAAAAATAAAAAATAAAAAAAAATCAGTGTCTCTTTATTATCAGTAGTAGTAGCAGTAGTATTATTATTATTATTTTATTTAATTATAATTGTTTGATTTGATTGTTATCATTTTATTTGTTATTATTTATTTATGTATATTCTATTTTTTTAAATTATTTTACTAATTAAATTTTTTTAATTTATCATTATTTTCATGTATATTTTATTTTTTCACACTTTTGAAAAATATGATTATTTTGTTTTCTTTTGGGGTAAAATATGACCCCAACATGTTTTTCACAAGATTCACCATAATACAGAAAGATGACACACTTCATTTTAATTATTATTATTATTATTATTTTATTTAGTTATTATTAATTATTATTTTATTTATGTGTATTATATTTTTTCTCACTTTTTTCACAAATTAAAAATGACACTACCAAATATGATTATATGATTAAGATATTTATTTATATTACTGAACGTATTATTTATTATTATTTTATTTATTATTATTTATTCACTTATGTATATTCTGTTTTTTCAAACTCTTAATGCAAATTAAAAATGATACTATGCATAATATGTTTATTTATTTATTTATTTATTTTTTCAGTGTAAAATATGACCTGACATGTTTTGTTTTTTTAAGATTCACCGCAATACAGAAACATGACATGCTTAATTTTCATAATTCTTCACAACAACAGAACAACGGAAACGCATTAAGTACAGTGTGATGATGGTTTGCAATAATGATAATAATGAGTGATGTATGAACATCATCTCACGCATCATATCTCAATATCACATTTGTTCTCTTATGCATTTGCACATTAGTTATTCATGTATTCAGAGCAGATTTTCATGAGGACAAGCGCTCTGTTTGTAGGTATGTGTTAAAATCTCCTTATAGGTCAGAACACCAGCAGATGTTCTGTGGGATCTTCATACGCTTTATTTTACTTGATTATGCTCGATATGTGACTCACTGAAAAATCTAATCTCTCTGCTGTTTGCGAAAACATCTACGGTTTACATTTTAGTTTTGTGATTCTCGCTGTTTGCATTGGCTGTACATGTGCTGTAAACAGTTTAGACGCACATAAAGACGTCGAGCGAGCGTGTGTGAGACGTCCAGAGCTGAAGTCCATTTATTCCTGAGCTTCAGACCTCATTAAAGCGCGGATGGATCTGCTGTTCTGTGTGATTAATAGCCGGACGAGAGCCTGAAATGAGATGCATTTTAATAAGGCCTTGAGATTCATTCGAGTTCGTGTCATTTTGACTGCTTCGCCTCATCTCCAGTCCCAGAATAGAAAGAAAAAGCTTCTTCCCTGCGGTCTCGGGTAACTTTCATACGTTCTCCTGCGTTTGCTTTAGCTCAAAAATCAACTAGAAATACGCTTCTTTCTTGGCACTCATGGCTCATGAAGGACCTTTAAACTTTTCCATTGCACAAAAGCTTCATTATAGTAGAAAAGGTTCTTCAGATCATTAAAATTATTTTCTCTTCACACTGAGAAAATATTGATCTTTTAAGAACTGATCACTGAAAACTTCTCTGTGGAACCAAAACTGGTTCTGTGGCATCGGTGTAAAGAAGCATTTTTAAGAGTGAACTAGAAGATCCAGTCGTGACGTTCAGAACTGTTTAATAATGAACATTTCATGTGCATTGAATGATTCATGTTGGGATTCAGTTGATTTCAAACAAACCATGAGAAGAACAGACACATGAATGTGTGTTTCTGAGTCGAGAATGAGATCTGGTGTCGGGATAATTGATCTGAACGGACTGACAGACGCTGATGTTCTTTAACGGACTGATTTTCACTGGGTTTGAGGTTAATAGCATGTATGCATCAAGCAAAGGTGAAGCAGGTACAGGAATAAAGCTGCGATTGAACCCAGAGGGGCCGAATAACCTCTGTGTGTGTGTGTGTGTGTGTGTGTGTGTGTGTGTGTGTGTGTGTGTGTGTGTGTGTGTG
>NW_015551074.1:1030513-1041513 GCF_001515605.1 Sinocyclocheilus anshuiensis | reverse complement strand
TTGTGGATTATTGTGATGTTTTTATCAGCTGTTTGGACTCTCATTCTGACGGCACCCATTCACTGCAGAGCATCCATTGCTGAGACACTGATGCAATGCTGCATTTCTCCAAATCTGACGAAGAAACAAACTCATCCACATCTCGAGTGGCCTGAGGGTGAGGATATTTCATGCTAATGTTGATTTTTGGGTGAACTGTTGCTTTAATAAGATCAGAATGATGCTGTAGTAGTGAATGAGAGCGGATGTGTTGGCATGCAGTGGTGATGAGCGTCTATCAGTGTCTGTCATCAGTGTCTCGGCTCTTGTGTTGAGTGTTCGTGGGCAACGTGAGATTTACACACACTTCAGCTCAAACCGCAGCTGATAAGAGCTGCACATCATCACAAACACATCACTAACCGGACCGACGGATTCAGTTTCTCACGCCACAATCATTCTGATGTGTTAATGTCACTTCAATTCAAGTGTCAAGTGATTTAATCCTGTAGAAAAGTCAATTAGTAGTGTGGAAGTTTGACAAAAATTATCATTTTGTTATATTAATATCTGAAAACTAGTAACCAACATGCAGGAAAGAGATTTTATGCTAAATGTCTCTTTTAAAATATCTGATAATTTGAATTTTTATGACTTTTTATGTATAACAAGTTCAGGATGTTGTGTGTCAAATGGCAAAACAATAAGAAGATAAAATAATAATAAATAAACAAAACTCCATTGAATAAAGATGACATTTCTTGACAAGGGCATTTTAAATCAGTGCTATTTTAGCATGTTTGAGTTTTTGTTAATATTTTGAATTAGATTTTATTTTTATATTTTCTGCTTTCGTGTTAATTTTAGTTAATATTTTGTAATTTTGTTGTGTGTTTTTGTCATTTTCATTAGATTTTTTGTTTTTAAATGTCTATATCATTTTAATTTCAATTTTAGTTTTACTTATTTCAGTACATCAAGTTAAACTAACTAAAAATGAGAAATGTTGCCTTGGCAACTAGATGAAATAAAATATTTTAAAAATATTTGTAAAATAATGTAATTTTTTTTAATTTAATTTCATTTTATTTCTTGTAATTAAAAATGTTTTTATGGGTTTAGTTTTAGTTAACTATAATAACCCTGTTTTAAATTATCTCAAATATTTTAATTTTTTGCTGACCCTCAACAAAAGCAGTTTAGTACATACTGTATATATTTATTTAATTATGAAAATAGTTGCTTTTGTTCATGTTGGTGCTTTAATTTCACAACTTTCAAAGGTTTTCAAACACAGAGAAAAACATCATTAAAAATAAATCATCTCTGGTAGGGTTCTGCAGCACAAGTAACACTTACAGCATCAATATAATTATGGATTCATAACTATAAGTGAGGCTGTAGTCCTCCAGACCTCTATGAATATCATTAAACGTGCCTCAATCTGTCATCACATTACATGCGAGCAAATCAACACAGTTTTTTCCTGCTCTACTTTATGGATTCTTAGCGTCAGCAATATTAAAAAGTGCACAGCAGTTCTGATGCGGCCTCAGTTTACATGATTAAACCTCTGAGAATCACCTTCAGACTCCATTAACTCCTCATCATTAACCTTCAGCAACATTCAGGAGAGACCTTTGCTGACAACAAAACACTTAAACGTTCTTAAATCAAGATACATTTACTGGGGAACCAACATGACTAAAGATATTAAGTGTCTTGTTTTATTAAAAATGCATCAAAATGAAGTGAGTTTAAGCTTGAAACAAGAACAATTAAAAATATATATTTTTTGCCATATGGATGTGATTGATTGTCAGTGTGAGGTCAATCTGAGGTCAAAGGTCAGTCTGAGGTCAGTGTGAGGACAGAGGTTAATGTGAGGTCAGTCTGAGGTCAATCTGAGGTCAGTGTGAGGACAGAGGTTAATGTGTGGTCAGTCTAAGGTCAGTCTGAGGTCAGTGTGAGGTAAGTATGAGATCAATGTGAGGTCAGAGGTCAGTCTGAGATCAATCTGAAGTCAATGTGAGGTCAGTATATGAGGTCAGTGTGAGGACAGAGGTTAATGTGGGGTCAGTCTAAGGTCAGTCTGAGGTCAGTGTGAGATAAGTATGAGATCAATGTGAGGTCAGTATATGAGGTCAGTGTGAGGTCTGCGGTCAGTCTGAGGTCAGAGGTCAAAGAGGTGTCTGTGTGAGGTCAGTCTAAGGTCAGTGTGAGGTCAATGTGAGGTCAGTCTGAGGTCAATCTGAAGTCAATGTGAGGTCAGAGGTCAATGTGAGGTCAATCTGAAGTCAACGTGAGGTCAGAGGTCAGTGTGAGGTCAATCTTAAGTCAATGTGAGGTCAGAGGTCAATGTGAAGTCAATGTGAGGTCAATCTGAGGTCAGAGGTCAGTGTGAGGTCAGTCTGAGGTCAGTGTGAGGTCAGTCTGAGGTCAGTGTGAGGTCAATCTTGAGTCAATGTGAGGTCAGAGGTCAATGTGAGGTCAGTCTGAGGTCAATCTGAAGTCAATGTGAGATCAGAGGTCAGTGTGAGGTCAGTCTGAGGTCAATCTGAAGTCAGAGGTCAGTGTGAGGTCAGTCTGAGGTCAGTGGTCAGAGGTCAGTGTGAGGTCATAGGTCAATATGAGATCAATGTAAGGTCAGTGTGAGGACAGAGGTCAAAGTGAGGTCTGTGTGAGGTCAGTCTAAGGTCAGTCTGAGGTCAGTGTGAGGTCTGAGGTCAATATGAGATCAATGTGAGGTCAGTCTGAGGTCACTCGGAAGTCAATGTGAGGTCAGAGGTCAGTCGGAGGTCAGATTTAGGTCAGTGTGGGGTCACATGACAGCAGGTCTCCAGAGCTCTATGGAGTCTGTCTGATCTCAGCGCAGCAGCATCATGTTTATGGATGAAGCCAAATATATTGACTGTGTGGAGGAGAATCAGCTGGAGATCAGCTTCTGATTCACTGACCAGCAGCTTGACTTTTAAAGTGCTGTCTGGTTTGTGCTTGATGCCAGTTTGTGTTTCTCTCACTTCCATTGAGGTGTTTGGAAGAATGTTTTACTCTCTGAATAGTTTAATCCTGAATGAAATAAGGGCGTGAAGACGTCGAGCACAGAAATGAAGGACGAGAGTCACGTCCTGCAGCTCAGTTCAGATCACAACATGAAAGTATAATAAACCACGGTGAGAACAAACATCTGAATGAAACTGAATGAGGAATCCTGATGCTCTGAGACATTAGACAGATGTGTCTAACACAACCTTCAGCATCAGTGAATGACACTTCTGTGTGTCTTCAACTTTCACTTTTACTGGTTTTAAAGAATTACAGAGACAGCCAGAAGGTACATTATATACTGTATATATATATATATATAATCAAAGACATCTTTCTTAAACTCGTTTATACATTATCAACAGACCTAATTTATGATATAAAAATGTTAAAAATGTTTGCAAATACAAAATCTATCAGTATCATGAATTAAGTCGTTGATAAATGTATAAATGAGTTTAAGAACGATGTCTTTGATTTGATTTGTGGACACACACAGATGTTTGTTTTACATTTTCTTATTATGATTAAAATATATGAAGGGGAAAATATTTTTAAATTTAAAAATAAATATATATATTTTTTTTTATTGTTAGAAAATATATTTACATAAATATATTTTGAAACATATTTTAGCAATTCTTTTTGCCCTCTTTTTGTATATTTTATAATATACATTTTTAAAAAGCCATATGGGTAGAACATGCACAGACAGATAAATACAAGAGGAATGACAGTCTGAAGAAGGCCTTAATAGCTTTATTAGTTTCCAGACAAACTTAAAACATGGATTTCTATCAATTAAACTCTTTAGAACTAACAATATTTAATTCACCTGCTCCTTTAAGGTGTTAAATAGAATCAATGCCAGTTAAACGGACCAATTAAAGTCATTTAAAACCACTTAAACCACTTAAACATGGTTTAACAAAAAAACATTTTTAGTAGAGTTTATAACCAGTATAAACTCTACTGTGCTGAGTTATAGTCAGACTTGGATGACTGCAGCGACGCTCGAGTCCTCAATAAAGAGTGACTTCTGTATGAAACATATCCCAACGTCTCCTGGTCTCTGCTTCGACGAGGAAAAAGTTTCCAACAGTTTTGGTGCCGTGACCCGGATAGAGCTCCTCACCTGAATCCAGATTGAAACTTCAAGCTCAACAAAGATCTGACTAAGTTCCAGACTGAATCTTTCTGTACAACCAAGGGTTGGTGAGTTCCACTCTATCCAAAAGAACCTTTAAGACCAGTACAAATTTACAAAAAAAGCTGCATTCAGGTAAAGTGACCATGTTTTGACCATGTAGGCTGTTTTTTAAAATGTGATTTTACAATAGTTGATTAATCAGTTCTGCTGGTATCGGGAACTATTCACTATAATAATAAACTATGCATTCTAATAAAACAAATAACATTTAATAGTCACGCAATGTGATTCTTTCTGCAGCTTACAGCGTTCCGCCAGCAGGTGGCGACAAATCCCCGTCTATGAGCGAGTCATTTGAATCATTGACTCAACTGATTCGTTTAACCGGAACGAAGCACCTGCGTGTTCTGCTTTAGAACGACTTTCGCTGGAGCAAAAACGGACAAACTGTAAGTTATATGAACACAATATGAACTTCTTTTTTACTGAACTGTTGTGTAACAGCAATATCACACTGGCAGTCGCGTATCTGCTGAAGAGAATCGTGTATCAGTCTGAATTGAGTTCTGTGCTGGAATATTTAACAAGCTAAAAGAGAGATACTGAATTAAGACTGAAGTGCATGTGTGATGCACTCATTATGTTCATAACATATACAGAAACAGTCACCATAAACTGATTTGTTGAAGATCAGTAACACCTGTAACCTTTGGCAAAGCATCAGAACCAAAGGCCAGATGACCTTTGACCCCACATGACCCCTGACGCCCCATTGAATCCCCGCTGAAGGGGTTATTTCAATGCAAACACAATGTTGTGTTGTTGTGTTTTTAATGTTGTGTTCTTAATGTGTTTCATAATGTGTGATTATGAATCTCTTGAATTCTCATGTTTTAACCCTCTTTGGTCATTTTAGGCCGAAAGGTAAATTTTTTTTTTTTTTTTTTTTTTAATTCAACAAAAAATATGAACATACAGAGCAATTTTGGGGGTAAAATCTACATTTCAGTCATGAAAAAGCAGTCTCTGATAGTTTCTGAATTTATAATTAAATGCAAAACCTGATAAAATTAATTGGTGAATATATATATATATATATTTTTTTTATAATTCATTATATTTATTAATTAAATTTTTCTAATATTTGAGTTGTAACTATTTGAATTAGATATAAATGCTGCATAATCCCCTCAAAATACAATATATTAAATAATATTCAAATGTAATATTAGCTGCTTGTTTACTTGCTGTTTTTAATTCACTTCACATGAAGAGGATGAAATTAGCTGGATGTTGTTTAGGGAGTAAGAGAGACGAGTCAGTGTATTTTACATCATTTCATTCGTGTTGAAGTCAGATCTCGAGGCATCTTCCAAATGTTGTTTTAATTGCAAATTTCAATGCATCCAGAATTATGAATCAAAGAAGTGAATACAGACTGATTTAACAACATCTGTGTGATGCAACATGTCATTAGACATTAAAGATAGAGTTAAACTCGTTACATTTGTTGGCTAACGTTTTGAACGTGACAATTACAAAAAAAAAGCAAATAATATGGTCATTAAAATTGATAATAATAATAATAATCATAACTGCATGTATGTGAATGAAGAGTGTTTTTAGTGGCAGTTATGATACAAAACATAACCATCAATCACATTAAATAATATCATTAGTGTTGTTAGATATTTACATGCTATAAATAGCACAACATCTTCATTCCAGCATTATAATGCGTCTGTACTACAGTAACAATAATAATTTAATGATGATAATAATACCTCTGGTGCTCATGGACTTAAAAACACAAACCAACGTCTCATATGTACACTTTCATACTCAATATGTGCAATATTAAAGAAAAAAATGTAATGCAGCTCTATAAGACATAAATAATATTTCTGTCATTAGAATTTAAGATGCATTTCTATGGAAGCTTGTTTCTGCCACAGAATTATTTTTTTCTTTTTTTAAAGGTAATTTCGACTTTATCTCACAATTCTGACTTTTTCCACACAATTCTGAGAAAAAAAACTCAGAATTGCGAGATTAAACTCAAAATTGCAAGATTTAAACTCAGAATTATGATATAAACTAAAATTGTGAGATTTAAACAATTGAGATATAAACTCAAATTATGAGATATAAACTAAAATTGAGTTTTAAATGTAGAATTATGAGATATCAACTCAAATTGTGAGATTTAACCATAGAATTATGAGATATAAACTCAAATCGCAATATTTAAACTCAAATTATGAGATATAAACTAAAATCATGAGATTTAAATGTAGAATTATGAGATATAAACTCAAATCGTGAGATTTAACCATAGAATTATGAGATATAAACTCAAATCATGCGATTTAAACTCAGAATTATGAGATATAAACTCAAATCGCAATATTTAAACTCAAATTATGAGATATAAACTCAAATCATGAGATTTAAATGTAGAATTATGAGATATAAACTTTAATCATGAGAATTAAACTCAGAAGATTTAAATGTAGAATTAAGATATAAACTAAAATTGTGAGATTTAAACCCAGAATTATGAGATATAAACTCAAACCGCGAGATTTAAATGTAGAATTATGAGATATAAACTAAAATCATGAGATTTAAACCCAGAATTATGAGATATAAACTCAAGTCGTGAGATTTAAACTCAGAATTATGAGATATACCCTGGTTTCACAGACAAGGCTTAAGCCTAGTCCCAGACTAAAATGTAAATCTGAGCTGCTTCAGATGAAAGAAACTGGCACTGATTGATCTTAAAATATATCAATGCCTTTCTTTTGTCTCAAGATGGGCACCAGTAATGTTTTTTTTCTATGGCACATTAATAAAAATTACTTAAATTGTTCCATGGAACGAAAGAGAGAGAGCTCTTGAAGCGCACGCATGTTAATGGAAGAGAGATTTCTCTCCCAATACAGGCTTTTCAATGCCGAGCTACTCCACATTCATCATTTATAGGAGCACTCACGCGGACTGCAGTTATGGAACAGTTCCAGCTGAAGACTTACATTTCTCACTTTTCTTTAGCCATTACAAAGTTATGTCTGTCTATCTAAAGAGTGATGAATTAATTGGTTGTACATTAATCAATCAAGTTCCATCAGCATATTTTAATATCTATCTATCATCCAACCATCCATGAATCGATAAAGTAACTTTTTCTTCTAGATTTAATGCAATAATTCCAGCGTTGGGGAAAGTTAAAGTAGCATGTGAAACATGGTTTCACAGATAAGGCTTAAGCCTAGTCCTAGACTAAAATGTAAGTCTGAGCTGTTTCAATTGAAAGAAACTTGCACTGACTCATCTCAAAATATATCAGTGCCTGTGTTTTGTCTTAAGATGCACACCAGTAATGTTTTTTTCTAAGCACGTTTATAAAAAATTACTTAAATGTCCTAATTGAACTATGGCCTACTCCTGGTTTAGTCTAAACCCTGTCTGTGAAACCAGGCCATAAACTCTAATCGCAAGATTTAAACTCAGAATTATGAGATATAAACTCAAGTCGTGATATTTAAATGTAGAATTAAGATATAAACTAAAATTGTGAGATTTAAACTCCGAATTATACGACACCAGATCATCACAACTGATCAGCAGCCGGTAAGGAAAAAACCATACAAAGTCTCTGTTTTTAAAAATGATTTTATTGAAGGGCAAGTGAAAGAATTGCTTGAAAAGAAAATCATCCAGCCTTCTACCTCTCCGTGGGCATCACCGGTAGTAGTGGTAGACAAGAAGGATGGGAATATGAGACTATGTGTAGATTACAGAGGACTGAATGCAAAGACTCACCTGGATGCCTATCCTATGCCACAAATTACAGATATCATGGAATCACTGAAAGGAGCCAAGGTTTTCAGTACTTTAGACCTCAAAAGTGGGTACTGGCAAATGGAGATGGCACAGTCCAGTGTTGAAAAAACAGCGTTTTGTACAGTTTCAGGATTATATGAATTTTTATGTCTACCCTTCGGCCTTAAAAACTCAGCAGCATCTTTTCAAAGGCTTATGGAACAGGTGCTAAGAGAGCACAAAAACAAATTCTGCATGGTCTACATTGATGATATTGTGGTTTACTCTCCTTCTATTTCAACCCACATTCAACATCTCCAGAAAGTGTTCACTTGTCTTCAGAAAGCGGGTTTGTCTCTTAATTTGAAGAAATGCAACTTCATCAAGCCGTCACTGACATTTTTAGGTCATGTCATCTCTGCAGATGGAGTCAAGACAGATCCGGAGAAGATATCGGCTGTCCAGTCATTCCCAGTACCTACAACAGTCAAGGAGGTCCAAAGATTTCTGGGTCTTTCAGGCTGGTATCACAGGTTTATAAAGAATTTTTCTGAGAAAGCTGCTCCACTTCACGCTCTAAAGAAAAAAGGTGCAAAATAGATCTGGTCTGAAGATTGCCAACGAGCCTTTGAGACAATCAAACAAGATCTCATCAGTACTCCGGTTTTAGTCTCACCTGATTTTAACCGTGCTTTTAAAGTCCAGACAGACGCCAGTGAGTATGGTTTGGTCATATGCTAGTCGGAGTTGTCCATGCTAAAGCAGATCAACATATTTCAACGCACTCAATGTTTTTCTGAGGAAAGAATAACTCATTTTTGCCACGGAATGGATCATCATGTCTCAGATAAGAACTAAAAGACTATTTCTTTGGTGTAAAATCAAGGACCAGGTTTTGATTTTGTTTATTAGTTCTTTATTATGTATAGATTATAATTAGTTTTCACTTGAACCCATTTAGCATTGGGGGAATAAAACAACAACAACAAAAAAAAGAAAGACTGTTTGCTGAAGTTCATAAATTGCTTTATTTGATCTTAGTGATGAACCCTCATTTGTGGCTAATCTAAAAATAAAAGAAAGAGAAGTTACAATATAAACTCTAATCGTGAGAATTAAACTCAGAATTATGAGATATAAACTCTAATCGTGAGAAAAACTAAGAATTATTAGATATAAACTAATCATGAGAATTAAACTCAGAATTATGAAATATAAACTCTAATCGCAAGACTTAAACTCAGAATTATGAGATATAAACTAAAATTGTGAGATTTAAACGTAGAATTATGAAATATAAACTCAAATCGCGAAATTTAAACTAAGAATTATGAGATATAAACTCAAATCACGAGATTTAAACTCAGAATTATGAGATATAAACTCTAATTGGAAGATATATAGAATTCTGACTTTCTCGTAATTTTGAGTTTTGACTGCAATTTTGACCCTCTTTTCCTCTGAATTCTAAGTTTATATCTCACCCAAAAAAAAAAAAGTCAGAATTGTTTGATAAAAAGTCGTAATTACTTTTTTATTTTGTGGCGGAAACAGGCTTCCATACATTTAATACAATACATTTGTTAAATTATTTAGCCCCTATCCAATTGATTAGTAAATGTACAGCAGCAATTACATTAAATAAAACATTATAAATATACAGTTCATGTTAGAATAATAGATGCTTACATTATATTTAAGGCAATACAGCATGAGTTCGAGAGTGTTGATAGTGGCACTCTGAAACCGAGAAACTCAAATAACCTGTGTAAAAAAATAACCCCCAAAACTGAACTAAA
The DNA here is from genome assembly GCF_001515605.1 of Sinocyclocheilus anshuiensis. Taxonomy (NCBI): domain Eukaryota; kingdom Metazoa; phylum Chordata; class Actinopteri; order Cypriniformes; family Cyprinidae; genus Sinocyclocheilus; species Sinocyclocheilus anshuiensis. The sequence continues at coordinate 1,031,712 of NW_015551074.1, read as the reverse complement.
CGAGTGTTTGCCCTGAGGACGTCTGGTGTAAATCATATTGCTCGAAGCTCTAGATTTGGTAATGATCCTCAGAAGTGATTTTGGTCAGGAACGGATTCATAAGGCCCTAAAACATCAGAAACACTCAGATTTACATTTAGATCGGTCAGATTACAGGCGTGTAATGTGTGTGTGTGTGTGTGTGTGTGTGTGAGTGTGTGTGTGTGTGAGTGTGTGTGTGTGTGAGTGTGTGTGTGTGTGAGTGTGTGTGTGTGTGAGTGTGTGTGTGTGTGAGTGTGTGTGTGTGTGAGTGTGTGTGTGTGTGAGTGTGTGTGTGTGTGAGTGTGTGTGTGTGTGAGTGTGTGTGTGTGTGAGTGTGTGTGTGTGTGAGTGTGTGTGTGTGTGAGTGTGTGTGTGTGTGAGTGTGTGTGTGTGTGAGTGTGTGTGTGTGTGAGTGTGTGTGTGTGTGAGTGTGTGTGTGTGTGAGTGTGTGTGTGTGTGAGTGTGTGTGTGTGTGAGTGTGTGTGTGTGTGAGTGTGTGTGTGTGTGAGTGTGTGTGTGTGTGAGTGTGTGTGTGTGTGAGTGTGTGTGTGTGTGAGTGTGTGTGTGTGTGAGTGTGTGTGTGTGTGAGTGTGTGTGTGTGTGAGTGTGTGTGTGTGTGAGTGTGTGTGTGTGTGAGTGTGTGTGTGTGTGAGTGTGTGTGTGTGTGAGTGTGTGTGTGTGTGAGTGTGTGTGTGTGTGAGTGTGTGTGTGTGTGAGTGTGTGTGTGTGTGAGTGTGTGTGTGTGTGAGTGTGTGTGTGTGTGAGTGTGTGTGTGTGTGAGTGTGTGTGTGTGTGAGTGTGTGTGTGTGTGAGTGTGTGTGTGTGTGAGTGTGTGTGTGTGTGAGTGTGTGTGTGTGTGAGTGTGTGTGTGTGTGAGTGTGTGTGTGTGTGAGTGTGTGTGTGTGTGAGTGTGTGTGTGTGTGAGTGTGTGTGTGTGTGAGTGTGTGTGTGTGTGAGTGTGTGTGTGTGTGAGTGTGTGTGTGTGTGAGTGTGTGTGTGTGTGAGTGTGTGTGTGTGTGAGTGTGTGTGTGTGTGAGTGTGTGTGTGTGTGAGTGTGTGTGTGTGAGAGTGTGTGTGTGAGAGTGTGTGAGTGTGTGAGTGAGTGAGTGAGTGTGAGTGTGTGTGTGATAGAGAGTGTCTGAGTGTGTGTGTGTGTGTGTGTGTGTGTGTGTGTGAGA